>NW_007247729.1:178537-208993 GCF_000164805.1 Carlito syrichta | reverse complement strand
GCACCCCAGTCTGGGTGACAGAGTGAGACTCCAACTCAAAAAAAAAAAAAAAAGAAGAGAGAAATTATTTCTTTTTTTTATAACTTTCTTCAAATCTCGAACTCTCTAACAATCTTCAAATTATTGTTGAATTGAATAAAATAATTTCAGATTTTAGTGGAAAACTAGAAAGCAATAAATTCTGAGCTGTGTTTATTTTTATTTTCATTTATTTTTTTTTTTGAGTTGGGGGTCTCACTCTGTCACCCAGGTTGTTGTGCAGTGGCATGTTCCTGGCCACTGCAGCCTCAACTTGCTGGGCACAGGTGATCCTTGTATTTCTGCTTCCAAGTATTCAGAAATACAGGCATGCATTACCACACCTGGTTTTTATTTTTCTTTTTTCAGAAAACATTATTGCAGATATGAGCTCTCATTGAATTCTCCGGGTTGTCCTTGAACACTTGGGCTCAAACAATCCACTCACCTCTGCCTCCAAATGTGCTGGGATTACCAGGTGAGCCACTGAGCCTGGCCTATATAAATTTAAAAACATGTTGCCCCACATCAAAATTCTTTCTTAATTGAGTTTGACCCAGGCACTTAATGAGTTTTCAAAATAATTTCAAGATTTTAAATTACATAAAAACTTATCATTAAGCATTATCTTATTTATATTTACTTAATTATTTTAACAATTTGCTTGATTATTTATCAGAACCGAGACCTTAGACAAGGCTAGTTATTATTTAAGTGTCTCCTGGTCAGTTATTTTCAAAATTTCTGAATATTAGGTGTTACCTAGGTAAGAACATTAAAGTTAAATACATGGACATTTTGCCAGTGACTCAGAAGAGGCAACTCTTTTTATTGAACCAACTATCTTAAATCAGTTTTCCTGTTTAAAAAAAATTCAGATAGATAAAAATTATTCCTGGTCTTGTTTCGGTTTCCAGTTTTGTAACTCATTCCAAATCCTGTTTTTTCAAAAAATGTCTTGCACAAATATTGTAAATTTTTTTTTTGAGTTGGAGTCTCACCCTGTCGCCCAGACTAGAGTGCAGTGGCCGCTCCCGGCCACTGCAGCCTCGACCTGCTGGGCTCCAGCGATCCTTCTGCCTCAGCTTTCTGAGTAGCCGGAAATACAGGCACGCGCGACCATGCCCGGCTGATTTTTTGATTTATTGTAGAGATGAGGTCTCGCTGCCCAGGTGGGTCTCAAACCTGTGGGCTCAGGCAATCCACTCACCTCAGTCTCCTAAAGGTGTGGGATTACAGACTGAGCCACCAAGCCGAGTTTGTAAAATTTATTTAATTAGTAGACCCAGAGAAAAGTGTAAGCTGAAAATTCTAAAAATACTTTTATTTTATTATTAACCTTAAGGCCATATTTATCTACCAAAGATTACTAAAGTCACATGAAGAATGCTTGACAAGATGGCAACAAGACAAGTTGAACTGTCAAGATCTCCACAAAAGATGACTTCTGAAGGCAGTTACACATGCTCCTGCAGCCACTGCCTACATGGGGGTGGCTGCTATAGCCAGTCCCACGCAAAGAAAACTGACCCCCTCACACTATGGCCTCCACAAAGGATTACTTCTGTGATTGCTGTGATTGCTTCCAGTTGCTGAACAACTACTGAGGCTGTGGCTATTATGTCTGGCCCTGGGGAAGTCCCAACTCCCTCCTCCACCACAAGCTGCTCGTGGCACACCAAACTGCAGTGCCCAGCCATCTTACTGGTTCCCAGTGCCTGATGCCAGACACACTGTCATCACCCATCATAGCTAATCAACTGAGGCCCTGGAAGAGTGGAGGAAGAGGATTGACAAAAGAGGAGCCACCCCCACAGTCATTTTCCAGGCAGAGATTTCTTTCGCTATGCCCATCTCTGTGCAGCCTCCACCTTGTTTTCTAGGGTAACTGGACAAAAAAGGGGACAGAATCCCATCCCCTATGCTGAATCATATACTAACAACTCAGTTCTTTGTGACAGACTTGTCAGGCAGCAAGCCAAGAGAACTGACCCAGGCTACAAGCAACCCTATCTGCCTGCAATGAAAGCAAAGGAGAGAGGCTTTCACAGCTGAAGAGACTTTAGAAACTCAGGAAAGACCCCAGAGCTGGTCTGGTTTCTTACTTTGATTTTTTATTTTATTGTTTTGACTGTTCGTTTTGTTCACTTTTGTTTGTACTTTTATTTAGACAGGCTGTTTGTGTTGAGGAAGAACACATCAAAAGGAATTATTTTATTGAATATCCTGTGTTACTGCTGGTATGCTATAGGGAATTTTGTTTGCTTTTTACTCTTTTCTGGTCTTGTGACTCATTTCATTCATTAGTTGGTATGTAAGTCTGCTTTCCCACCTACTTTTCTCTCTCGCCAGCTTCCTCTTGAGCCCCCTTCCATTATTTTCCTTTTACTTACCTCCTTTTGTTCCGGAGAGAAAACCTAAACACCACAACATGGAAACATTGTAAGGTAGTAGGAAGTAGGTTCAAGGATGTCCATACACCTGTCAGTGGATACTTGGATTGGCAGATAGATTTGGAATCACAGTTTCTACTCAATTAAATCTCAAAACCACAAACTGTACATCGCCCAACCAACAATCCACCATCAAAAGTGAACAGAGTCAGAGGTTTCTCATAAGGAATAACAAGAGATTGGGGGGAAAAAAGAAATAAAAGCACCCTCTCCTTCCCTGAAAAACAGAATTAAAGAAGGGGAGGAAAAGGGGGAGATAAAAATTTACACAAATGAAGAAAAACTAAATGAAGAATATGGGTCTCTCACAGAACCCTGGGAGGTCAGAGACTGAGAAAACAGACTTTTTAATGCAAACAATGAACACTACTCAAAATGACTGTTCTCAAACTCCAAATCCAGATACCAAGACATTAACAGAGAGATTAAAAAGAATTGCTGGGCTCGGTGGCTCAGCCTGTAATCCTGTGCCTTTGGGAGGCTGAGTTGAGTGAATTGCCTGAGCGCGTTAGTTCGAGACCCGCCTGGGCAGTGAGACCTCATCTCTACAATAAATTTTAAAAAATCAGTCAGGTGTGGTGGCGCATGCCTGTAATTCCGGCTACTTAGAAGGCTGAGGCAGAAGGATTGCTGGAGGCCAGCAGGCTGAGGCTGCGGTGACCGGGCACGGCCACTGCACTCCAGTTTGGGTGACAGAGTGAGACACCAACTCAAAAAAAAAAAAAAAAAAAGAATTGAGGAGAGACAAGATGAAAATAAGAAGGAGCTCATAACTGATATAACAATATCAAAGAATACTGTGAATGAAATAAATAACAAACTGATAAGCATTAAAAGCAGAATTAACCAAGCAGAAGAAAGAATCTTAGTGCTTGAGGACCAAAATATAGAACTAACCCAAACTGTAAAAACATAGAAAAGAAGTTTAAAAAGACAGAACAATTCCTTCTAGAAATGAGCAATTATTTCAAAAGACCAAATCTAAGAGTAATTAGACTTCCTGAGGCAGAAAGAGACATAGAGAACACCCTAGAAAAAACATTCCATGAAATTATTCAAGAAAACTTCCCTCATCTCATCAGTGATATGAGAATTTTAAACATAAGAGATTCAGAGGACCTCTACAAGACAACAAATGAGAAGACCAACTCCCAGACACATAATAATTCACCTAAACAGAGTAGCTATAAGAGAAAAAATCCTAAAGACAGCAAGAGAAAAAGGTCAGATTACCAACCATTGAAGACTAATTAGAATAGGAGCAGATTTAACTGCAGAAAACCCTCAGTCTTGGAGAGTTTGGAGCCCTATCTTCCAAGTTCTAAAAGATAATCAGCATCAACCAATAATAACTTACCCAGCGAAGCTAAGCTTCACCAGTGAGAATTAAAATCTATCACAGATATCCAATCCCTTAGAATTTATGCTGCCACCAGACCACCTCTACAAGAAATACTTAAGGAAGTATTATACATAGAAGAAAAAGAAAAAAAGAACAACAACTTTCTTCATATGAGTACAGGAAAAAGATTAAAAGCACACATAAACCAACACAAAAACCATAAAAAAGACAACAAACAAACAGGAACAACTAAGCACCTCATGATAGGGATCAGCTCTCACATTTCAATAATTAGTTTGAATGTAAATGGACTAAATGAACCACTGAAAATACCTAGAATGGCAAAATTGATAACATATCCCCAGGCAACAATATATTGCCTCAAAGAGACTCATCTCACTAGAAAGGACACTCACAGACTCATAGTAAGAGGATGAGAAGCAAAATTTCAGGTGAACGGAACACAAGAGAAAGGAGGAGTAGTGATCTTAATCTCAGACAAAATACCCTTTAAGCTATCAAAAATTTAAAATGACACAGAAGGCCACTACATAATGATAAAAGTTTCAATCCATCTACAAGAAATATCCATCCTAAACATATATGCACCCAACATAGAAGTGCCAACTTTCATAAAGCAGCTTCTAGGTGAACTCAAAAAAGATGTTGACTCTTACACTATCAAAGCTGGGATCTTTGATTTCCCACTTACAACACTACACAGATCATCAGGACAAAAAAATCAGCAACGGGATCTGGAAACTCAATGTGACTCTTGACCAAATGGACTTAATTGATACCTACAGAACACTCCACCCAATGACCACAGAATACACATTCCACTCATCACTAAATGGAATGTACTCTAATATTAACCACATCTTTGACTACAAATTAAGCATATTTTTTTTTTGAACTGGAGTCTCACTCTGTCGCCCAGACTAAAGTGCAGTGGCCACTCCTGGCCACCACAGTCTCGACCTGCTGGGCTCTGGTGATCCTTGTACCTCAGCCTTCTGAGTAGCTGGAATTATAGGAATCTGCTACCACGCCTGGCTGATTTATTTATTTATTTATTGTAGAGATGAGGTCTCGTTTCCCAGGCAGTTCTCAAATCCATGGGCTCAGGCAATCCACTCACCTCAGCCTCCCAAAGGTGCAGGATTACAAGCTGAGCCACCGAGCCTGGTGCATAATTTTTTTTTAAAAGACTGAAATTTTTCCATGCATCTTCTCGGACCACAGTGAAATAAAAATAAACATCAACACCAACAGCTCCCCCACCAAAAAAAAAGACATGGACACTAAAGAGCATGATGCTAAACAACTCCTGGGTCAATGATGATATCAAAACGGAGATTAAAAGATAGCTGGAAACAAATGAAAGTGAAAAAATATCTTACCAAAATCTCTGTGGTGCTATGAGAGCTGTAGTAAGAGGGGAATTCATATCTCTACAAACGCACATGAAGAAAATGGAAGGATCACAAATTAACAGCCTAACAAGTCACCTAAAGACACTGGAAAAGCAAGACTACCAAAACCCTAACCTCAGAAGAAGAATCCAGATCACCAAAATAAAAACTCAAATCCGAGACATAGAAGACAATAAGACAATACAGAAAATCATAGAAACAAAAAATTGTTTTTTTGAGAGGATAAATAATATCAATGGTCCCCTAGCTAGGCTTACCTAGAAAACATGGAAAAAGCCTTAATAAACACAATCAGAAACATAAAAGATGTTGTCACATCTGACCCTGAAGAAATACAAAAGGTCATTAGAGACTACTATGTACACTTGTATGGAAACAAACTGGAAAACCTTAAGAAAATTGAGAATTTTCTGACATCACACAATCTACATAGGTTGCAACAAGAAGAAATCCAGACCTTAAATAGACCAATAACAATCAAGGAAGTTGACTAGGTCTTAATAAAACTACCTAAAAAGAAGCCATGGACCAGATGGCTTTCCAGCAGAATTCTCTAAGGTATATAAGGAGGAAGTGATATCAATCCTACTGAAAGTATTCCAGGTGATTGAGAAAGATGAAACTCTCCCCAAATCATTTTATGAAGATAACATCACATTGGTACCCAAGCCAGGTAAAGAACCAACAAAGAAAAAGAACTACAAGTCAATATATTTGATGAACGTAGATACTAAAATTCTCAACATGATCCTAGCAAGCCAGATTCAACAACACATCTTAAAAATCTTCCATCATGACCAAGTAGACTTCACTTTAGGATGCAAGGCTGGTTCAACATTCATAACACCATAAGTGTAATTAAGTACATCAACAGACCACAAAACAAAAAACACATGATTATATCATTAGATGTAGAGAAAGCTTTTGATAAAATCTTGCACCACTTCATGAAAAAACCCCTCAAACATCTATGCATATGTGGAAAATACCGCAAAATAAAAATCCATCTATGAGAAAACCACAGCCAGCATACTCCTTAACAGACAAAAATTGGAACCATTTCCCTTGAAAATTGGAACAAGACAAGAATGCCCACTCTCACCCCTCCTGTTCGCTATAGTATTGGAAGTCCTGGCTAGAGCAATCAGAAAAGAGAAGGCAATCGGGGCATCCAAATAGGATAAGAGGAAGTCAAGTTATCTCTCTTTGCAGGGGACATGATTGCATACCTTGAAAACCTAAGTGAATCTGTCAAAAGCTCCTTGCGCTCATAAACGACTTTGGAAAATTTCAGGGTATAAAATATATGTGCAAGAGACAAAAGCATTTCTTTATACCAATAATAAACAAACAAAAACCCAAATAAAAATCACAATCTCAATCACAATAGTTAAAAAAAATGAAATAGCTTGGCATCTCCTAACAAGAGATGTGAAAGAAATTTACAATGTAAACTACAAAACACTGCTCAAATAAATCAAAGATGACACAAAAAACTGGAAAAATTTTCCAAACTCATGAATTGAAAGAATGAAAGTTGTAAAGATGTCCATCTTTCCTAATGCAATCTACAGTTCTAATGCAATTTCAATCAAAATTACACCAACATTCCTCTCAGATATAGAAAAAATAATACAGGAATTTATATAGAAACCCAAACAATCAAGAATAGTCAGAACAATCCTCAGGAAACAAACAAACAAACAACAACAACAACAAAACGGAAGCAGGAGTTATCACAATACCAGACTTTAAACTTTACTATAAAGCTACAATAATCAAAACTGTCTGATATTGGTAAAATAACAGATTTATATACCAATGGAATAGAATTGAGATTCTAGAAGCAAAACCTCAATTTTTGAACCAACTCATTTTCAACAAAGCCTCCACCACCCATCCCTGGGGAGAGGATAACGTATTCAGTAAATAGGCTATTTACTATTTAACCTATTCAGTAGTTGGGAAAACTGTCTGACCACAGGCAGAAGATTCAAACAGGACCTTTATCTATCCCCATACACAAAAATTAACTCTAAGTGGATCAGAGACCTAAATGTAAAACCTCAAACCATAAGAACTTTATAAAATGCAGAACACACCCTTATGAAAGTTGGAACTGGCATCCAATTCCTCAGCAAAACCCAAAATTAACAGGCCATAAGTGATAAGATAGTCAAGTGGGAGCTCATTAAACTGACAAATTTTGCAAAGCCAAAGAAACCATCAAGAAAGCCTAAAAATATGCACAACCATAGACCTTAATATTTAATCAGTTGATGTTTCAGAAAACTTGGCATTCCTTTGAATCTTTTTCAAATACAAAACAAACAGTGAAAACAAAAATCGGGGGACAGGAAAATAATTGAAAATTTCAGAGGAGAGACAGTAAAGGATTGGCAGCTTTCTTTTCCTGGCTTTTGTCATCAACCTTCATATACTTGTGTACTAATATAAAGAAAGGGAGTCAAGATGACAATGGAAATGGTGGTAACAGTCTCTGGAAAGGTGTTTGTCTATAAATCAGTCTGTATGAATGGGTGATTGCAGCTGGGTGAGTGAAAGTCCATTGAGAAGAGACTCAGAATCAAGCACGCAGGGCTCCATTTCTGAAGTGTCTGCAACCTACCACTACCCTGATATCAGAGCCCCTGTCACACAGGATCAACCATTCTCAGGGCTCTCTTGGGAGAAGGCATCAAAAGTCAACTGCTCCTCAGTGCCTGGTTACTGGTCCACACATCCATTCCATGACAGAGGGCCAGACACTAGTGGAGAGAACTGTGGAGAGGGCACATTGAGGAAATCTGGAGCCGATCCCCTCTGCCAGAGAGGAGACAATGACTGCCACCATTTTCTCTGTCCCAGGACCAGGAAGAGACCTGCATTATTCCCCCAGCTCTGTTCATCCTCCAACCTGGAACACAGAGACAAATTGTGCACCCTTCTAGGGTCTATCATCACGAAACCTGAGAGGAAACTTCAGGAATGGGCTCAGAGAGATGGACATCTCACCCCCATACTGGATCAGATGCAGACACATCTGATATCAGTTGGGAACTTCTCAACAGCAGCAGTAGCAGATGACTTGAGTGAGCTGGTAACTGATTCACCCTCCACTTACAGCAGTCCATGGGGCATCTGATACATGTTAAGAGTCACAATTGACCTGCACTGAGAGCAAAGGGGAAGGGCTGGACCAGAGCCTGCTCTCTACTGCAATGAAGTAATGGCCAACAGTGGTGGCAGTGGTTTGGAAAGGAACCTGAATTTCCAAAAATAGCCAGAAAGAAAAACTTTTAAAAAATATTTTTCTTCATTTTTGTTTATGTTTTACTACTTGTTTTGTCTTTGTTGATTTTTTGGTAATTTTTTAGTCTGTCTATATGTATATGGGTATTTTTGAGGTCGAATGTATCATCGGGTTTTTTGTTTGCATGTCTGCTGGTTTGGAAGGGTACAGATACAATAAAAATGCTCAGCCTCACTAATTATTAATGAAATGCAAATAAAAACTACACGGAGATATCACCTAACTCCAGTCAGGATGGCCATCAACTATAACTCAAAAAACAACAGATACTGGAGAGGATGCTGGGAAAAGGGAAGACTTTTACACTGCTGTTTGATGTGTAAAGTATTACAACCTCTGTGAAAAACAGACTGGTTAATCCTAAAATGTCTAAAAATTGACCTTTCATATGATCCAGCAATCCCCCTTCTGGGAGAATATCTGGAGGAACATAAATCATTCTACACAATGGATACCTGTGCATGTATATTTATTACAACACTATTAACAAATTGCAAAAAAAAAAATGGAACCAACCCTGCTGCCCATTGAAAGTAGACTGGATTTTAAAAAATGGTACATATATACAATGGAGTATTATGAAGCCATAAAAAATACCAAAATTATGAACTTTGCAGCAACTTGTTTGTATTTAGTGCCTGTAATGCTCATTAATCTCTCACAGAAACAAATAACTGTGTCCACATATTCTCACTCATAAGTGGACCCTGAACAATTATAATGCTAAAAGAAAGGGGTTGGCCTGTAATCCCACAATTTGGCAGGCTGAGGTGAGTGGATTGCCTGAGCTTGCGGGTTCAAGATCCGCCTGGGCAACTTGGCCAAACCTCATCTCTACAATAAATCAAAAACTAGCCAGGGATGGTAGTACATGCCTGTAGTTCCAGCTATTTGGAAGGTTGAGGTGGAAGGATCGCCAGAGCCCAGCAGGCCAACACTGTGGTGACCAGGAGTGTACCACTACTCTCCAGTCTGGATGACAGAATGAGACTCTAACTCAAAAAAAGAAAAAAGAAAAAAGAAAAAAAAAGAGAAAGGGATTGGCAGTAGTGGGAAACTATCATATTAGGAGAGACAGTGCTACACTTCATCAATAAGGGTACCTATGTCAAACCAGTTGAAGAGTGAACGGAAGTGAGGTCTAAACTTTACCTGTACAATGACCATTAGTATACTTAACTCTGAATTGTACACCACATCTTTAAAATAAATATTGATATATTGATTTGAAAAAAGAATGCATCTATGTATAACACACACACACACACACACACACACACACACACACAACAAATACAAAGACAAATATGATAACAATTTGTGGCCACAAAATAACAGAAGACTCTAATAACCATTCAAAGACCTGATCTGATTTATGCCCCAAGACTCAGTTCGGTGAAGTCTTAGGTATTTTTAGTATATTTTTATTTAAACAGCAAAACATGCTAGGTTCTCCTAATTGTTTCCAAACCAAAAAAAAAGGGAAAAAAAAGAAGTGGAAGGAAATTACAAAAGGAAAAGAAAAGTCCTGGGGATTGCAAAGCACAAATGCAAACTAAAGCAAAAGACTAATGGGTCAAGACAACATTTTTCTGGTGCCTACAAATTGGTTCAAAGGACCCAAATGGGAAACCCTCTAACACTCCCAGCTTATGTTTCAGTTTTTGCTTACTATTAAGAATGTACAGGTTCCAAAGTTGAATGCTTTAAAATCCTGTACTCCCAGTTTTGTGTACGTTAAGGGACTAATGGTTGCATTCAGTAGGAGCACTTCTCAGAGAACCCAAGGAGCAAGAGAACTCTACTGGCTGCTGGGAGTCTCTATGAAGCATTCCTATTAATGCTAACCAGCTGCAAGCAACAGGGATCCTAGCCATAGAACACGATATATGTCCACCAAAAAATTGTTACCTTCAGCCAGGTTTCCATCTAGTCTTTCTAACAAAACATAGAGTTTTTTGCTTTGTCGGGTAGGATTGCTTCACAAGGCTTAATTAAGCATTCTCTATAAAATTAATAACAAGAAATAAAAAAAGCAGCTGTCATTTATAGAGTAAGTCAACAGACACATTTCTGTTTTTCAGAAAGTTTTAGCAGAGACTGTTTCTTATCTAGGCCGAGTGGAGGCTTTTCCAGGGTTGTGCAATGCCGAATGTGTGTTTTCTGCCTACCAGTGGGCTCAGAAGAGATGACTGTGTTTCCTTCAGTACCAGCAACAGCTATTATATCTAAGAACAGTGATGTGAGGACAAGGGGGATTGTCACTTTTAAGTTGTAATGGCTTCTCCATTTAGCTCAACTCAGCTTAATACAAGTTTCTAAGTTTTATTTTTCCAAATGACTGTTTCAATATAACCAAAATGGCCTCTTTTGGGCAGCATTCAAAAGTGATCCTTTTTCATTGGGATGCAGCAAGTAGCAAGAATAAAATCAATCTCTCCATGAGAGATCAGAGGCCAAAATTAAGGCTTGCAACCCATCAACAAACCAATTTGGGTCCCTAGAACATGCTTTTTACTTTTTCCTTGCATTGCTGGATGTTTGTAATAAGAAAGGAAAGGGATACGCAGATCTTCATTGTTCTCTGGAGTAGGAGGTAAAATTAGGGCAGCAGTGACTGAATTATAAGGAGGGCATTTTGTTCCCTCTGAGAGACAGGTGGGGTTTGAGGTATAGAGTCATCTACAAAACCCTGAGTTTATTGGGGTTTTTGAGGTGTGCAATTTTTGGATATAATATATAATAAAGAATTCTGATGGAAGGCCATAAAGGCCTAGACATGTGGGACTTCTCACCATTTGCTTCTCTCTTAGCAAAATCAGTTCAGTTGCGCAATAATATTATAATTTATGGTGCCATTAAGGGGCCATATTTCCTTATCTCCCAGGTTATATTGGGGTCATATCTCATTATAAAAGATTAAGAATCTTTTATTTTTAGATTATCTGGGTTGAATTTATACTAATGATTTAAAATGCATCATAAGGGGATGTCCTGAGGAATTTCTTGGCTGTTTCCCATGGTAATATGCAGTGAAAAAATGGCCGGATCCTTAGACTTGGACTTAAACTGGAGCTATATTCCAATGTGCAGCATTCCACACAGAAGCATATACCTTGTGGAAGCAATGAGCCATCCCTCAGTTTCCTTCTGAACTCACTGGACATCTCCAGTCTAGTGGCAGACAATGGGCCACTTGGAGATTTAGAATTTGACTTATTAATTACTACCCATTGTGCAACCAAATGTATTTTTATTTCCCCTTTTCTTATTGGATGAGGTAATCCATTGAGAATATGAGACCATGGGACTACATAGGTTTTTCCAGAACAAACCTGAGAAGTGGATGGTGTCCATAGATTATCTCTGCTGCAGGTTGGAGAGCACCGATACCCCTTGGAAAAATATAGCATTTTGACAAATGTTTCTGACGTGAATTCATGTATTGTCATTTCTAGGTCCGAGAAAAATGATAATGATAACTTAATGAGAGATGCATTGAGTTTGTAACTGGCCTTGAGTAGAATGGATGTCTTGACAATATTGATTCCTCTGATTCATGAGCATGGCTTTTAAAAAAAAAAATATTCACTTGTGTCACTCCTGACTTCTTTGAGCAGTGTTTCACAGTTCTCTTTGTAATGAGGTTTGGTTGATGCCAAGATGCTTAGATATTTCATTTTTTGTGTGGCTATTGTGATTGAAATTGAGTTTTTTATGTGGCACTCTATCTGCTTATTGTTGGTGTATAAAAAAGCAACTCTCCTTTGCACATTGATTTTGTGTGCTAAGGTTTTACAAAAGTCAATTAACAGTGCTAGAGGGTTTTTGACTGACTACCCGGAGTTTTCAAGATATAGAACAATATTTTCCACAAGAGGACTTCCATTTCTCCTATTGTGAATATGTTTGATTTTATTTTCTTGCCTGATTGCTCTGGTTAGGTCTTCCAACACTATGCTGAACAGAAGGGGTGACAGTGGTCATTCTGTCTAGTTTCCATTCTTAGAGGAAATGCTTCCAATTAATATCCATTGAGTAAAATGTTGGCTGGGGACTTATCTTAGATGGCTCTTACAGTTTTGAGGAGTGATTTTTCTATGCCTAGGTGCTCAAGGGTTAATATCAAGAAGGGATGCTGGATTTTCTACAATTTCCTTTCTGCATCTAATGATAAAATCATGTTATTCTTGGTTTTACATCTCTTGATGTGCTGAATTATGTTTATTGCCTTGTGAATGTTGATCTAACGCTGCCTACAAGAGATGAAGCACACTTAGTCATGGTGGATAGTCCTTAAAATGTGTTGTTAAATCAAATTAGCTGGAGATTTGTTTGGAGTTTTGCATCTATGTTCAATTAGATTTGGCTGTAATTATTTTACCTTGCTGAGGCTTTGACAAGTTTGAGTATCAGTATGATATTGGTTTTATAAACTGAGTTGACATACATTCCATCTTTCTCAGTTGCTTGAAAAACTTTCAATGAAATTGACATCAACTCCACCTTGAAGGTATTGTAGAATTAAGCTGAGAAACCATTGAGTCCTGGGGTTTTTGTTTTGTTTTTGTTTGGGTTTTTTGCGGGGGTGGCGGTGTTTTTCTTATGATTGACTTAATTTCTTGGGTCAGCTTAGAGTCTCAATTTATTTTGTTTTAACCCTGAGAGGTTGTGTGATGTCAGACAGACTCCATTTTCTTTAGGTTTTCTAGTTTATTTGCATACAGCATATTATAGTAATCTCAGATAATAATTTGAATTTTTTTCAGGGTCTGTTGTGACTTCACCTTTTCCATTTTTAATCATGTCTGTCTGAGCTTTCTCTTTGTTTACTCAATCTGGTCAGGAATTGTCAATCTTATTTACCTTTTCAAAGATCCAACTGTTGATCTTGTTGATTATTTCTATGTTTTTTTCTTATATGTCTAGCAACTCTGATTTTATTTTATTATTATTTATGTCTTTTCTATTTATCTATCTATTCATCTATCTATTTGTTTAATTTTTCCAGGATTTATTAAGAGGACAGTAAAGTTCCCAGAGTGAGAGGGGATCCATGGGACTGGCCCAACTCTGATTTTGTATTGGTGATCTGAATTCTTCTGTTGGAGTTAGGATTTTGGTGAACTTATCTTTCCAGATACCTTAGGTGTGAAGGGTCTGTCTTCTTTTGCTCTTTCTGTTTTGTGATCTTTGTATGCAATGCTAAGGATTTCTCTCTTAACACTGATTCATGGCATCCTAGAGGTTTGATAAGATGTGTTGTAGTTTTTGTTTGTTTCCAGGAGTGTTTCTATATCTGACTTGATGTCCATTATGACACAGAAGTCATTCAATAGCAGGTTGTTTGGAGTCCATGCCTTTGTGTGTTTGGGGTTGATTTTGTTGTTGGCAATATTTATTTTTATTCCACTCTGATCTGAGAAAATGTATGGCAATATTTTGATCTGTTAGAATATACTCATGCTTGATTTATGTCTGAGAATGTGATTGATCTTTCAATATGCCCCATGGGCTGATGAGAGAAAGTGTACTTTAAAGTTATTGGGGGGGAGTGTTCTTTAGATGTCTATTAAGTCTATTTGATCCAATGTTGAGCTGATGTTCCAGCTTTCCTTGTTCATTTTTTGCTTCAATGACCTATCTAGAGCTGTTATTGGTGTATTTAGGAACCCAAATATGATTGTGGAAGAATCAATATACTCTTTTAGCTTACTTAGCAGTTTTTCATAGAACCTGGTGCTTCTGTGTTTGGTGCACAAATGTTTACAGTGAATATTTCTTACTGGTGTAGTCAACATTTTATGATTATGTGGTGTTCTTCCGTGTCTTTTATTTTTTTTTGATGACTCAAAGACTGTGTTGTCTGCTATTCAAAATCACATCTTTTTTTTTTTCTGTTTATCCCTCACCTGAATGGTCCTTGTCTAGCCTCCAAACTTAAGTCTGTGTATATCATTTGTGTTGAGATAAATTTCGTGGAGGATGCAAATTGTTGGATCATCACTTTTATAGCCAGTTTTTCACTGCATATTTATTTTGTTCACGTTTAAATTGATTATTTATATGTGAAAGTTTATCTCTGTCATAGGACTTCTGTGGGGTTGCTCTGTTTCCTTTTAACTTTGACTTTATATGTATGTATGTTTTCAATTTGGGTGTGGTCTGTGTACTCTGTTAACTCCATATTTGCCTGTATTTTGGGGATTAGACATTATTCACAACTGTCTCCTAACCGCTGATATAGAGGGAGTATATTCTAATAGAGACTGAAAGTCTGAAAAGGATTTTAATTTTCCACCATGCATGAAGCTTAACTTGGCTGTGTAGAAAAATCATGGTTGGAATTGTTTATCTTTAAGAACATTAAAAATTGCACTCCACATTTATCTGGTATGTAGTGTTTCTGTAAATAAACCTTTCTGTCTTGTTTCCTTTAGGATTTTATTCTTTTATGTTTACTTTTTGTATTGGTGATTGTCTTCTCAGGTGAATCTTGCAGTGATTCGCTGATTCTCCACCACTTAAATGTCCATCTGTCTAGCAAGACGGGCAAAGTTATTTTCAATGACCTCATGGACAATTTCTTCCATAGTGTTTTCAGTTTTTTCTTTCTGCTTCATAAGTACCAGTCAGATGTAGGTAGGATTTTTTTTTTACCAAGTCACACAGCTCTTGCAGTTTGTGATCTTTATTTTTGAATTTTTTTTCTATGTTTTGAACAGACTGTGTTAATTTCATATTTTGATTTTCAAGGTTTGAGATTCTTTCTACTCCTTGGTTGAGACTGTTCACAATATATGTTACTCTGTTACTGATTTTGGGAATACAACTCTTTACTACCATTTTTTCAGAGTAGCATTGTTTAAGTTGGTCAACTCGGCTTTTACTTCCTGTATGATATTTTTGAATTGGCTTCATGTTTCTCCTGATTCTTATTCATTTGGGCCATCCATGCTGTTTTCTGTGACTGTCATTTGGGATAGGTCATTCTGGGTGGTTTCCATTGTTTGTGCTCTGATGAAGGATTTTTGTGAGCTGTCTCATAAAAATTCTTAGTTGCGTGTATTTCTTAATTGATCCTTCTTATTGTACTCAATGAGAGAATAAGGTTTTCCACCCTGTGGCAGGTTCTTGCTAGCACATATTTTTTCTCCTGCTGTTAAACTTATGGGGCCAGTTTTTTAGTTCTGTGTTTGTGACTGATGGCTGGCAACACAGATGGGGCAAACCTTCTCTGTGTAGCCCTGAATTTCTCACTCTCTTCCCCTCCCAGTGTGACCTCAGCTCTTTTTTTGAGTTGGAATCTCACTCTGTCACCCAGACTGGAGTGCAGTGGCTGCTCCCAGCCACTGCAGCCTCAACTTGCTGGGCTCCTGCAATCCTTCTGCCTCAGACTTCCAAGTAGCCAGAACTACCATGCCTGGCTAATTTGTTTTTCTATTTATTGTAGAAATGAGGTCTCACCAAGTTGCACAGGCGGGACTCGAGCACACAGGCTCAGGCAATTATCTCACCTAGGCCTCCCAAAGTGCGGTATTACAGGTTGAGCCACCGAGTCCGGCCGACCACAGATCTTTATAGATCTAACTGTCAGCAGGGTGATAGGAAACACATTTTCTCATGGCTTTCTTTCTTATCTCTGTGTGTTCAAGGAGACCTCTGTTGGTTGTAGGGTGTTTCACCCTTCCAAATGAGTTTACGATGCCTTCTTTAATCAGCGACTGGATCCCCACTCTTTGCCCTGCCCTGCAAAAGTGGTGCCAACTATTACTCCACCAGGTTCCATCAGTGGGTTTATCAGTCAAATTCAGTACACAGACAGATCTTCTTCATGTGGGATCTGCTCTACCTTCCACCTTGTCTCTGGTGCCCACAACTGCCTCCTAACCAAGTTTCTTCCCACATGAAACTGATGGTTTGCACACTGTTAGGAGGGAGTCAACTAACTCAAGCTATCTTATAATTGCTCACAATCTCCTTACTCTAATAGAACTTTCTTTTCTGTGTACATTTAGTGTTGAGCAGGAAAGGAGCATCTGGAATTTCACCTCTGCTATTTCTTTCTGGAATCTGTTTACTCCAAGAGACCTTCAATTAGTTCACAATGTTTAAACCATCTTGAAGTGTTCAGGTATTTTCCATATAACAGCAATGGAATCCCAACTCTCTGCCATGCTAGGTGAGAAAGGCATCAATCAGCTGCTCCATGGTAGTTATCTTGGCTCCTCCTTGGTGGTTTTTATTTTAATACTGATTATGAAATGAATCACATTTATTAATTTGTGTCATTGAACCATTCTTACATCCCTGGATAAAACAAATTTGATTGCAATATTTTTTAAAAGTATGCTGTTGACTTTTGTTTACTATAATTTTGTTGAAGATTTTTGCATCTATGTTGATCAGGGGTATTGCCCCAAAATTTCATTTTTATTATGTCATTTATTTTGTTATCATTTTCTCAATATATCTTATTTTTTAAAAAAATATGCTTTCTAAGGCTTAAAATATTTTCTTCAACAATTTGGATGCTCCAGAGTTAGGTGTAAATATATTTAATATCATCAAATATTCTTCTTTAATTATACCTTTCATTTTTGTATAATGCCCTTGTTTTGGTGCTGTTGATTTAAAATCTGTGGTATCAGATATGAGACTAACTATTCCTGCTCACTTTTGTTCTCCATTTGCATGATATATATTTTTTCCTCCAATAAATTTGGCCAATAGGTGGGTCTTTTGTAGCAGATGAATGAGTTTTTTAAAATTCAGTTACCAGGTTTTATATTTTAAGTGGGAAATTCAAATGATTTTCTTCAGAGTTAATACTGCCATGTGAGTTTTTGTTTCTACCATAGTGTTGCTAGTTACCTGCCTTTGAATTTAAAATATGTAGTTTCTTTGTAGAATCTGTGAGCCTTGATTTACATGGCCTTTTATGACAGCAAGTATCATCATTTTATTTCCTTGTTTAGGACCCCTTGTACATTTCTTCTAGAATCAATTTAGTGCTAACAATTTTGCTTAAGACTTCTTTTTCAGGAAAGATCTTTATCTGTCCTTCATTTATAAATATTCCCAATCTTTTCTGGTTTGTAGAGTGTCATATGAAAAATCTGATGTTAGTTTTATGTCATTTCATTTATAGGTGATTTGGCATTTCTTCTTGCTGGAGTAAGGATATTTTCTTTTATATTTACTCTATAAAGTCTGAAAAATATATGTTCAGTAAGATCTTCCTTACAATGTATTTTGCAGAAGTTCTGTGAACTGCTTAAATCTGGATTTCTGTTCTCTCTCAAGACCAGGAAATATTTAATGAATTATTTCCTCAAATAAGTTCTCCATGCCTATTATTTCAAATTATTTACCTACTAGAATGTACTTTATTTTTAGATATAGATTCTTTACATTATTTGATATTTTTGAAGGATTTTTCATATTTTAAGTATTATTTTTCTTAATTTTATCTGTGTTAATTTAAAAAAAAACTGTGAAGACGGGCTCGGTGGCTCAGCCTGTAATCCCGCACCTTTGGGAGGCTGAGGTAAGTGGATTGCCTGAGCACACGGGGGAGGCTGCGGTGGCCAGGAGTGGCCACTGCACTCCAGTCTGGGTGACAGAGTGAGACTCCAACTCAAAAAAAAAAACCTGTCTTCCTGCTCAGAGATTTTTTTCATTTACTTAGTCTAAGCTATTAATAAATTTTTCCCTTAGTGAGTTGCTTTTTTATAATTATTATTTGTATCAGTCTCTTTGTTACATTCAGAATTGTCTTACTGATTATTTTGTGCTGGTTTTCAGATTCACCTTCGACCACATTAAGTGCCTTTAAAATCAAGATTTAGGGGACTTCTGGCAAGATGGCAATGGGGCAACCTGGTCTATGAAACTCTCTGCAAAGGAAAACGCAGAGGGTATCTGGCTCTCTCCTCGGGGACTGTGGACCCCAACATCACAGCCTGTTCTTCACACGAAGTTGGGTCATTGCCACCACTGGGGCATTACAGAGGTATGGACAGTCACTGCACTACAGACACAACAACCACTGGCTCCGCGGATGCCTCCATGGTGGCCATAGCACATCACACCACCTGTGCCTGAGGCAATCCACGACTTCAGTCCTTGAAGTCCTTGCAGACCAGATCTGCTGAGATCCCCACCACCTCTACTGTGAACATGGCATCCTGCCTGCCATGGGTCTCCTCCTGTGTGCCCTGAGGCAGACTTCCATCTCGTGCCTCTGCCTGGTTCCGGTCCAGTCCCACCCCCTCTGGGGCGAGCAGCTGAGATAGCACCACCTGCTGGCGATTTCAGATAAAAACACTGAAATAGGAGAAACAAGCTTCAAAAACAGACACAGGCCAGAGTGGAGTGGAGAATGGAGGGTGATCTGAACTGTCCTTCACAGCAGGCCAGGGGCAACTTGCCCTAACTGCGAACTAATTTACCAGCTTGAAAAGAAAACTAGAAATCAGAGCTGAAAGGACATTGAACTTAACCGAAAACTCTGAGTGTGCTTGATTGTTCCTGTTAATTTAATGACTTAATTCTATTCCTACTGTATTGTTCCATTTATTCTTCTTTTTTTCTCTTCCTTTTCTTCTCTATTCTCCTCTCTGTAAACCATATCTTTGTATAGAGGAACAGCACACCAATAAGGTGGTTGGTTAGCTTGTATGTTAGCATCATTGTATGTTTTATTTTTTTTTTGTATGGGAGTTGGTTAGTCTGTAGCTGGGGTCTATTGTTTTTATCTGTTTCAGTATCTGTCTCTCTTTCCATTTGTTGGTACACTTGTTTGTTTCCCCTCTTACTCCTCTCTCTCCCCACCCCTTCTTCCCCCCATGGTCTGCTCCATTCTCTTCCCTCTGTTGACCTCATTTTATTTCAGGGAGTAAACCTACAGCCCCACTGCATGGACAGATTCCAAGGCAGTAGGAAGTGGGCTTCAGATTATCCATATACCTGTCGGCAAATACAAGGACCTGCAGGTAGATTTTGAATCACAGCTCCCCACATAAGTAAATCTTGAAACCCCAAAAAGGACCACCCCAACCTACAGTGCAACTCTAGAATTGAACAACGTAAGAGGATATACATAAGGAATAGGAGATTGAACAAACAGAAGTAAAGCCAGTCCCTCTACCTCTGAATAACAGAATTAAAGAAGATGGTGACATGGAGGGAAGGAAAAAGTAAGGAGGGGGAAAACCGCACAAATGAAGAAAACCAAAAGAAGAATATAAGTCTCACACAGACCCCTGGAATATCAGACACGGAGAAAACAGATTCTGGAACACAAACCATGAAGAGCCTCCAGAATGACTGGTCACATGCAACAAACCCAAACATCAAGACATTAATAGAGTGAATTTAAAATATTGAGGAGAGAAAAGAGGAAAATAGGAAGGAGATGATGTCAGAAATAACAGCAGTAAAGAATACTGTGATGGAAATAAATAACAAACTAATAAGCATGGAAAGCAGAATTAGCCAAGCAGAAGAAAGAATCTCAGAGCTCGAAGACCAAAACACACAACTAACCCAAACTGTCAAAAGCATAGAAAAGAAGCTCAAAAAGACACAACAAAACCTTCAAAAGATGAATGATCACTTCAAGAGACCTAACCTAAGAGTAATTGGCCTTCTTGAGGCAGAGAGAGAAACAAAGGTCACACTGGAACAAACATTTAATAAAATCATTCAAGTAAACTTCCCTCATCACATCAAGGATGAAAAAATTCAAACACAAGAGATTCAGAGAACTCCTACAAGACAATGAGAAGACCAACTCCCAGACATATAATAATTCGTCTAAACAAAGTAGGTATAAAAGAAAAAATCCTAAAGACTGCAAGAGAAAAAGGTCAGGCTATGTACCAGTGAAGATCAATTAGAATAGAAGCAGATTTATCTACAGAAAACATCCAGGCTAGGAGAGCTTGGAGCCCTATCTTCAAGGTTCTAAAACATAAACAACTTCAACTGAGAATAACCCATCCAGCCAAGCTAAGCTTCATCAGTGAGGGAGAATTGAAATCTTTCCCGTACACCTAATCCCTAAGGACCTACGCTCCCACAAGACCACCTCTGCAAGAAAGACTTAAGAAAGCATTGAACACAGAAGAAAAGGAAAAAAGAACAACAACATTCTTAACAAGAGTACCAGCAAAAGTTCAAAAACACACATGATCCAACTCTAAAACCAAAAGAAAGACAACATACAAACAGGAAGAAAAACAACTCTGTAAGAACATTATGATAAGTATAAACTTTCACATTTCTTAATTAGTTTGAATGTGAATGGACTAAATGCACCACTGAAAAGACATAGAATGGCAAAATGGATAAAATATCAGCAGGTAACAATCTATTGCCTTCAAGAGACTCACCCCACTAGAAAGGACACTCACGGACTCAAAGTAAAAGTATGGGAAGAAATTTTCAGGCGAATGGAACACAAAAGAAAGGAGGAGTCACGATCTTAATCTCAGACAAAATACGCTTTAGGTATCAAAAATTTAAAAAGATACAGAAAGCTACTACATAATGATAAAAGGTTGAATCCATCAACAAGAAATATCCATCCTAAACATATATGCATCAAAAATAGGAGCACCGACTTTCATAAAGCAGCTCCAAGATAAACTAAAAACAGATATTAACTCCAATACCATAATAACTGGGTATATCAATAGCCCAAGCACAACCCTAGACAGATCATCAGGAAAAAAAATTAGCAATGAGATCTAAAACATAAGTGTGACTCTTGATCAAATGGACTTAACTGATACCTACAGAACCCTCCATCCAAAGACCACAGAATACACATTCTACTCATCACCACATGGAAAGTACTCCCAGATTGACCACATAATTGGTCATAAACCAAGCATAATCAAATTTAAAAGGACTGAAATTTTACCATGCACCTTCTCGGACCAGAGTGGAATAAAAATAAACATTAACACCAACAAGATCCCCCCAAAACCCACAAATACATGGACACTAAACAGCATGATGCTAAACAACTCCTGGGTCAATGACTAAATCAAAACAGAGATTAAAAGATACATGGAAACAAATGAAAATGAAGAAACATCTTAGGAAAATCTCTGGGACACCATGAAATCTTTAGTAAGGAGGAATTTATATCACTAAAAAAGCACATGAAGAAAATGGAAGGATCACAAATAACAGCCTAAGAAGCCACCTAAAAAAGTTGGAAAAGTAAGACCACAGAAACCCTAATTTCAGCAGAAGAATCCAGATCACCAAAATAAAAGCCCAAATCCAGGACATAGAAGACAAAAAGATAATACAAAAAATCAATGAAACAAAAAGCTGGTTCTTCAAAAGGATAAACAAGATCAATGTTCCCCTATCTAGACTTACCAAGAAAAAGAGAGAAAAAGCCCAAATAAATATAATCAGAAACACAAAAGATGAAGTCAAATCTAATCCTAAAGAAATACAAAACATCATTAGACTACTCTGTACACTTGTATGGAAGCAAATTTGAAAAACTTTCAGAAATGGAGGACTTTCTGTCATCACACAACCTGCCTAGGTTGAAACAAGAAGAAATTGAGATGCCAAATAGAACAATAACAATCAAGGAAATTTATTACATAATAAGAAAACTACCTACAAAAAAAAAAAAAAAGGCCTGGACCAGATGGCTTTCCAGCAGAATTCTACAAGACATTTAAGGAGAAGCTTATACCAATCCTACTGAAGTTTTTCCAGGTGATTGAGAAAGATGGAACTCTCGCCAAATCATTTATGGAGCCAATATCTCATTGATACCAAAGTCAAGCAAAGACCCAACAAAGAAAGAGAACTACAGGTCAATATCTTTGATGAACATAGATGCTAAAATTCTCAACAAGATCCTGTGATCCGGATTCAACAATACACCTCAAAAATCATCCATCATGACCAAGTAGGCTTCATCTCTGGGATGAAGGCTGGTTCAACATTCATAAAACCAGAAATGTAATTAAATACATCAACAGATGTTGAAACAAACAGCACATGATTATATCATTAGACGCAGAAAAAACTTTTGACAAAATCCAGCACCACTTCTTGATAAAAAGCCTCAAACAGTTAGGTATATGGGGAACATACCTCAAAATAGTAAAAGCCATCTATGAGAAACCCACAGCCAGCATACTCCTAAGTGGAAAAAAACTGGAACCATTTCCTCTGAAAACTGGAACAAGACAAGGATGCCCACTCTCACACCTCCTGTTCAATGCAGTATTGAAAGTCCTGGCTAGAGCAATTAGAGAAGAGAAGGCAATCAGGGGTATTCAAATAGGAAAAGAGGAAGTCAAGCTATCTCTCTTTGTAGATGACATGATCATGTACCTTGAAAACCCAAGAGAATCTGTCAAAAACCTCCTTACACTGATAAAGGCCTTTGGCAAAGTCTCAGGATATAAAATAAATGTGCAAAAGAAAATCTCATTTCTTTACACGAATAATAAACAAATTACCATCAAATTACCAGCAACATTCTTCTCAGACCTGGAAATAACAACACGGGAATTCATATGGAAATACAAATGACCAAGAATAGCCAGAACAATCCTCAGCAAAAAACAAACAAACAAACAAACAAAACCAGGTGGTATCCAATACCAGACTTCAAACTTTACTATAAAGCTATAATAATCAAAACAGCTTAGTATTGGTACAGGAACAGGCATATAGATCAATGGAATAGAATTGACATTCTAGAAGCAAAACCTCAATTTCTCAACCAACTCGTCTTTGACAAAGCCTCCACCACCTACCACTGGGGAGAGGAGAACCTATTCAGTAAATGATGCTGGGAAAACTGACTGACCACAAGCAGAAGATTGAAACAGGACCCTTATCTATCCAATACACAAAAATTAACTCTAAATGGATAAGAGACCTAAATGTAAAACCTCAAACCAAAATAACCTTAGAAAATGAAGGACATACCCTCATGGAAATTGGAACTGGCATCCAATTCCTGAACAAAACCCAAAACCCACAGGTCATAAGAGATAAGATAGACAAGTAGGACATCATTAAACTGACAAGCTTCTGCAAAGCCAAAGAAACCATCAAGAGAGCAGGGAGACACCCTACAGACTGGGAAAAAGTATTTGCCAACTCTAGGTCTGATAAAAGCTTAACATCTTGGATCTATAAGGAACTTAAACGTGCTGAAAAGAAAAAAAACAAACAACCACATTATAAAATGGGCAAAAGATATGAACAGACACTTCTCAAAGGAAGACATCTGAGAAGGCAACAGACACATGAAGAAATTTTCAACTTCACTAATCATCAGGGAGATGCAAATCAAAACCGCATTGAGATACCACCTAACTCCAGTCAGAATGGCAATTATCAATAACTCAAAAAATAACAGTTGCTGGAGAGGGTGTGGAAAAAAGGAATACTTCTACACTGTGGGTGGGAGTGCAAACTAGTATAACCTCTGTGGAAAACCATATGACTATTCCTGAAAGCTCTAAATATTGACCTCCCATATGACCCCACAATCCACTGACTGGGAATATACCCTGAAGAACTCAAATCACTCTGTAAAAAAGATACTTGCACATGTATGTTTATAGCAGCACTGTTCACAATAGCAAGAACCTGGATGCAACCATGCCATCCATAAAAAGAAGATTGGAATAAAAAAATGTGGTACAGATACACGATGGAATACTATGCAGCCATAAAAAAGAACCAAAATGAATTTTGCAGCAACTGGGATAGAACTACAGTCTATAATACTGCGTGACCTCTCACAGAATCAAAGATCTGAGTATCACATGTTCTCACTTATACAATGAATCTTGATCATCCAATGTAATAGTATAAGAAAATGACTAACAGTGGTGGGAAATTATGGGGGGGAGGGGAAGGGTGATGCCATCACCAGTAGTAAATATCTGTCTGGGGATGGGGAGACATCTCTTATCAACAAGGGTGTCTGAACGAAGCATATTTATATACCTAACCCTTAACTGTACCCCACAATATCATAATAAAAAATATTGATTAAATAAAAAATATCTGGGCTCGGTGGCTCAGCCTATAATCCCATGCCTTTGGGACACTGAGGTGAGTGGATTGCCTGGGCCCGTGGGTTCGAGACACACCCGGTCAGTGAGACCTCATATCTACAATAAATAAATAAAAATTCAGCCAGGCAACATAGTGCCTGCCTGTAATTCCAGCTACTTGGAAGGCTGAGGCGGAAGGATCGCCGGAGCCCAGCAGGTCGAGGCTGCGGTGGCCGGGAGCAGACAATGCACTCCAGTCTTCACAACAGAGTGAGACTCCAACTCAAAAAAAATAATAAAATTAAAATTAAAATAAGTAAATAAATAAAATGAAATCAACATTCGATGTCTTTCTCTGTTATTACAATGGTTTCATTTTTATTAATTTGATTTTGTTTTCATTCTGAAAATGATACCCCCTTCAGGGGCCCAAGTCTGAGAGAATGCCTGAAGATTTACTTTGTGTCTTTCCATGTCACCAACTCAGGCCTCTCCCTGTCAACTCCAGGACTTGGGAGAAATTAGGATGCTCTCTAGTGGACTAAATTCAGCAGATATTGAATTCAAAGGTAAGTTTGAAAAAGTAACTTTTGCACTTTTCAAGTGTCTGGGCTTCACTCAATTCTTCCTGCTGAACTTTGTCAAAGGGACTATTTATAAACTTTCTCCTCCCTGGAATCTGGGGTGTTTCAGTGAGTATTCTTTCATTTTCCTTTTGAAGCTAAGGTAGCTTACTAGACCATTACACAGAAATATCCCCATCCATTAGTAATGTCCACTTCCGTTTTTTCATGTGAGTCTGCACACAAGACTGTGAAGCACCCTGGGTAGTGGTTAGTGAAGAATATTTCTTCAGACTCTTCCACGTGACTGCAGGATCCATAGCTTAAGCCACACCTAAGATCCAGGTAAAGGGCTTGAGCCCTGGGATTTAGACCACAGAGACCACATCTTTCCTTCTTAGGGAACAAGAGATGCAAATGGAAAACCAAGAACAAGTAAATGAAAAGTAAATTGGTTAGGAGCCAAAGGGAACCCAGATGAGTGTTGAGTCTGATATGCATACTTTAATGAAAGGAGAAGGATAAGATGGGAAACTTGTTAGGTTTAAAATGACCCTGATCCTGTCTATGCCTTATCTTGACTTTCATCAGGGTCTTTAATGACTGTTCTAAT
This sequence comes from Carlito syrichta, assembly GCF_000164805.1. Lineage (NCBI taxonomy): Eukaryota > Metazoa > Chordata > Mammalia > Primates > Tarsiidae > Carlito > Carlito syrichta. The sequence continues at coordinate 183,188 of NW_007247729.1, read as the reverse complement.
CAGGGAATCCCACTGAGGTTTCTGCTGTGAGTCTGAATGGAAAGGACTCCCATTTCCTCCAGAGCTTTCTCAGGACTCTGATTCAGGTGACCATGATTGAGGACTTTGCATCAATGTATGTGGCTATCTGATTTTTTTTTTTTTTGCCTGTGAGATTATGTCCCCATAGTATAATTTTAATTTTATATTTAGAGGTAACATTGACAGGCACAGACCCTAAAATAATAGAATTTCCTTGGGGAAAATTGACAGATAGGGAAGAAGTTTCAAACCCTGACAGAAAACCAATTAACCTCCACCTACACCAGCCTCTGGATTGATTCATATCAGCTGTTTCTGCTTGCCCCTAGCAGTTGATTTCAGACTTCCATTTCTTCAGAGAGATTTGTATCTGGGCCCACACTAAGGTACCCTCACTGTGTCTCTTACAAAGTAATACACGGCCATGCCCTCAGATCTTAGGCTGTCCATTTGCATACACAGCATGTTCCCTTTGCTGGCTCTGGAGATTGTGAATCTGCTCTCCATGGAGTCTGCATAGTATGTCTGACTCCCATTATTCCATTTAGTGGCATCCTATTCCAGTAACTATTTCTGGGGCATGGCGGACCCAGGTCAACCTGTACCTAATGAAAGTGACACCAGAGGCTGCTGAGAAGAGTCTCAGTAACTTCTCAGGCAGGACCAACCCTCCCCCATACTTCACCAATTGCACCTCACATTGGACACATGCAAACACAGAGACCTGCGCTTGAGGAATCAGTTTTGGGTTATATGTCAGCCCATCTGACTTTCTGAAGTATCAGCTTAAGGAAAGTTGAGGGATTTGTGGTGCACTCCCAGTCCAGGGAGGCAGACGTAGCTCTGCTGTACTGGATTCAGGGAACTATTTCTGCTATTTTGAATGCAGTTGGGGTAGACAAAAGGACGGTAAATGGTACCCTCGAGAGGGATTTTAGAGGCTGTACATTCCATTTTTTCCTTTTACCCATAACTTACCACCTGGCTTAAAAGAATGGGCATCAGATGATGGATGACATTTAATGCTGAACCTAAGTCTTGCTTTGGTTGTTTTAATGTAACATTTTTTAAACTTCTTTAAGTCTTCCTGTACACCCTTAACAAGAGGGAGTCGGTGACCATAAAGGATTTCAAAAGATGAGAAACCTGTTTGTTTTGTGGGGCTAGAACTTACCCGTTGAAGGACTATTGGCAGAAGCTGGATCCAGTCTAAATGAGATTCTTGGCCTTTTAATTTGTTTACATGCCTGTTGATTTTTTTTCATAGCAGAGGCACCCTTTGATTTGCCTTTGTGGCTTCAAAGAGGGGTTTTGCCATGATGGAGAAATTAGATACCCAAAATTCTACAGAATCATATAGCCCCCCAAAACTCCCATATTTCACGCCTGGTAGTTGGAACTGGAATTGAACACATTGACTTTCTTTCTTTTAGAACCCAGTTGCTGCTGGCCTTGGGCCAAATGAAAACCTAGATACCTAATGTTTTCCTGACATATTTGGGCTTTTTTCTTTGAGATCATGAAACTGCCTTCCACAGGAGGATGAACAGTTGTTGTGTCCCTTGCATACAGTTTTCCTGGGTTGGTGCTGCCAATAGTAAGTCTTCTACTTACTGGAGCAAGGTACAACCACAGTGGTTTGCTGGAAATTCTTTTTAAATCTGAGGCTAGTGCCCTGCTGAAGATGGTTAGAGAATTCTTGAATCCTTGGAGCAGCATCACCCTGGGACAATCCAACAAAAGTTGCATTTACCATATGCTGATTTTGGTTGTCTCTGGATCAAGGGGGTGTATAGCTGAAAGGTTTCACAGAGTCTCTCATAGAATTGGCTTGGGCTCTTGTCAGCTCCCTGGACCACCTCAGAGACCATGCTCATATTTATGGACTTTTCCTCTCCTTCTCTCATACCTTCTAGGATGGCCTCATGATACCAATCAAGCATTTGCAGCCCTTGGTTACTGTTGGTATCCCATTGGGATCCTCCTCTGGAAACTGATTTTGGGCATATGCCTGGGTTTTGAGTGCTTCAACTGGGACATGTTCCTATAGCCATTTTATAGTCCTCTGTGTAATTCTGTGATGCTTCTCAGCTTTAAATTCTGTCAGGAGGAGTTGGCAGCCGTCTGCCCAGTTTGGCTTCTGGGTCTGGATAATGAACTCTGTTAAGTCAATCATAGCCTGAGGCTTTTCTGTGAAAGAGAGTGTAATATTTTTTCCAATTCAGGAGGTCTGTGTTGCTGAAAGGCTGGTACTCCAATGTGCAATGGTCACCTTGGATCTGGCCTTCTTGATCATAATAAATAGATCCCTTAGTCTCCCTCAGTGGCACCATGACATTCCCTGATGTGAAGTTAGTCATCATTCTGGCAGCTGCTTTCTGGGTGAGGTGTGGAGGAGTCAGAACAGGTGACTAAGTGATGTACTAGGGTTATGTGTGAATTCCAGTTGTGAGTCCCTAACAGCGACTCATGTTGGAGCAGGTGGCAATGATGTGTAGACTGGAGAATAAGGTGGTGGGATTTCTGGTTCATCAATCAACACTGGATTGTCAGCCAACTCATTAGATTCAGTTGGGCATTTGAATTGGGCTGTTTTGAGGGCTACCATAATTTTTCAATTGTCTTTCCAGCAAGCTTGTAGACAAGAGGGCCATGCAAGGTCAGCGTCCTGCCAACAATCGATGTTAAGGAACTGGTCTGGAAGACCTGGCTCTCCTACTATAATTATATGTACTCTTCTAAAGGTTATTATATCTATGAATCCCTCTAACAGCCATCCAACCCTGAAAGAGGACCTATCTATATCACAGAACATACAGAGCTTTCTCTGAAACAGTGTGGCGCCATAACAATCTTCACAAAGACATTTGTCAAAGTTCTTAAGCATACAATCATGAGGGGTATTCTTACTTTGGTTTCCACCCATTTCCTATCCACAAGATGGCAAGTACACAAAAATGAAGGAATGGGGCATATGGGAAACTGCTGCTTCATCATTCTCCAGCTATACTCCTCACAGATAAATTTCAGACACCTCTTAGCAATTGGCAGGTTGGTACAAACCCCCAACCTGGAGTAACCCTATGACAGGGGCTGCCCTTACCTGTATGATGTCGTTACCAGCATACATCAGGTCTCAATACTTGCTTCAACACTTTGTTCAGGTCAGAACACATCCACAGTCTGTCTCATTCACATGCAATTGCACAGCACATTCTCCAACCCTCCACTCTAATCCTAGGAGTCAACAGGTTCATCTCAAGAAAGTGTTTCCTTCCACAGCCTTTCACTTCTTTTCATCAGACTGGAGACTACTAGTGAATTCTGGGAGTTGATCAAGCTCCCCTTCTGCCATATACTGGCAGGTATATGCAAATGCCCTTGTTCCTACCCATTCCATCAGGTGATAATCCTGACACCAGTTTTCACACTTCTTTTGGGTCACTGTGCTTTCAAGATCTGGGCCTTGATCTGCCAAGAGAGGCCTCCAACCTATGGATATAAAGGTCCACTGCATGCCAGGTGAGATTGCCCATCCTGTCACCTGGGATTTGTACCCCAAAGACAAAGGAGGTGAAACACACCATCTCTGAACTCTCCGTTTCCTGGCCAATGCACTAAGAAAAGTTGCAGGAAAAAAGACAGACCGTGACACCGAGGTTATCTTAGAAACAAGTGTTTTATTAACACTGGTGTGACTCAGCAAATTAATGCTTCAAGGCTGAGCAAACTGGAGAAAGAGGAGAAGGGTTTTATATATTAGTTTAGGTAAGAGAAGAGTCAGGTTGTATGGCTAAACTTTTTTTCTTTTTTTTAGAACTTAAAAAATTGTGTTTAGCAAAACCAGATTTGTAAAGAACAAATTGTTTCCAGGATACACTTGAAAAGCAGAGGTTGTAAAGTAATAAATTCACAAAGAGACAGTGAGGGCATAAGGTTGCAAAATGATTATTATCTTGCACTTACAAGAAAGCAGCTTGTGGCTATTTGGTTTTCTCAAGTTCCATGTCTAGCAGGTTTGGAACTTCTTAGTTGATTTTTTTAAAGGAAAATTTGAACTATTTTCAGTTCATCTCTGCCAAAAGGTGATTTCACTTTGACCTGACCACATTCCAAAATCTTTTTATAAACATTTGCACGATTGCAATAGGAATTGTTAGTAACTTGACCAGGATGTGTGAGAACCCACCAAGTACAGGCCCAGCCCAGGCCACAAGTCTGTATAGAAAATGGGTAGCTTTCTTTCCCAGCATGTGTTTTCTTCCTTGATGAATATATTGGTGTTTCTGGCTTCTCCTCCTCCTGTCCTCTCCTTGTTGACTCTTCTAGAAAGAAAAAGAATATGTGAGCGGAAAGTTGCGACTCTTCTGTCTTTGCAGCTACACATTTGGAAGTCAAAGTTGTCCCCACAATCCGGGCTTGGTGGCTCAGCCTGTAATCCCGTGCCTTTCAGAGGCTGAGGTGAGTGGATTGCCTGAGCCCGTGGGTTCGAGACCTGCCTGGGCAGCGAGACCTGATCTGAAGGCAATGAATATATCATACTCACCTGTCCTACGATTATAGTACATTTCTCATTTCCATGATTATTATGAGAAAACAACTCGTCTTTTGGGAGGATACTTAATACTTT
>NW_007247729.1:173874-178517 GCF_000164805.1 Carlito syrichta | reverse complement strand
TTAAAAAAAAAAAAAAAAACAGTTGTCCCCAAACCCTGAAAGGTCCCTGTTACCTCTTCTGAAAAAGGCAACTCTATAATCCTTCTGCCAAATCACTGGAGGGTTTGGGTCAATGTGCGGCCTAAGCCTGAGACAGATGACCCCAATCCTACACCCAAAGAACAAAAACCCAATACCCTGTGTTGGTGGAGTTTTCTTTCTGAAAGTAGGTATCTATAGAAACTTAGAAGAAACTTGGTTTATTCTTAGTTTAATTATTTTGCTTCAACATAGCCAGAAAAATATTAGACATTCTACTACAGGTCAAGAAGCAACAGTATTCCACCCCTAAAGTAAATCTCGATCAGATGCATGACCAGGAGAGCTCAACATTTAAATTTATAGCCAGGCTTGGTGGCTCAGCCTGTATTTCCACGCCTTTGGGAGGCTGAGGTGAGTGGATAGCCTGAGGCTGTGGGTTCAAGACCCGCCTGGGAAGCGAGACTTCATCTCTACAATACATCTAAAAATCAGCCGGGCGTGGTAGTGCATGCCTGTAATTCCGGCTACTTGGAAGGCTGAGGCGAAAGGATCACTGGAGGCTAGCAGGTTGAGGCTGCGGTGGCCGGGAGCAGCCACTGCACTCCACTCTGGGCGACAGAGTGAGACTCCAACTAAAAAAAAAAAAAATTCAATTCATGATTTAGCATAATTATCTCTACTACACTTTCAGGTTCCTTGTCAAATAAGTAGGCCAAAGTCATAAAAAGGATAATAAGACCACTTTTGGCCAGAAAGCTTGCAGATTGCAAATATATGACAAGTCTCTGGCAGAAAAATCCCCTCCCCTTGTCTTCTCCCATGAAGCCCACTACCTGTGGGTATGAGTTGCTAATGTCCAGTTATCTCAAGAGCTGATGTTGATGTGACTACAATCAACATCAAAGACCCACAGCCCTGAACACTCTTTGGAACCAAAATCCCCCCACAAAAAAGCCCTTAAATATACCCATTTTGTGGTCCTTCGAGGTCACTCTTGCGTCTGAGTGTCAGTCCCCATTCTAAACTGTGAAAGGTGAATAATAAACTTTATTTCTTTCTACTTTTTAACTTGGTTGCAATCCTGCATTATTCCCATGGCCCCAGGATAGGCTCTGGGCCACCTTATCTCAACTGGCCCTTTCATCTGGTAGCCAGGCATGAGTAAATCCTCTCCACAACTCTTTTCTCACTTTCTTGTCTTCAAACTTGTGTCTAACTGTGGATTGTGCTGAAACTTGGTGACAACTGATAGTTCTGGTAAGGGCAGCTCCCCAGTGTGTCTGGAATCCCCAAGAAAAGGTAGCTGACCTCTGGAACCTGTTAGAGTGAAAGAATAAAACTATCCTCTACTTTCTCCTGTAGCCCAGTTCTCCTGAGTCTCTCCATGCAACAGACTAGATCTCGGTGGGCAACTGACTGGCTTTTTGCCAGCACGACTTCCTGGAAAGACAAGAATGTCCCCAAAGTAGGACATAGTCCATTCCTGGACTACCAGCCCCATACCACGTGAGAGGAGAAGAACTCAGTTCTTGATTTTCACTTTCTCGTCTCTTTTCTCTCCCTGCTTAAAGATGAGCTACATCAAGTGAAGCCCCACATCTCCGATCCTTTCTCTGCATGAAGCACCATCTTTGGTGAGTTTCATTTTTTTTATCTGGTCAGGGGAGAGAGGTCCAGGAAGGCATTCTAAAAGGTCACTCTTTCTTTCCTTTTTCCTTGGGAAGCATTGGGGTTTGGGACCTTCTGTGGCAAGTTGGAAGAGCCTTAGCAGAGTTGGGTAAAACGCTGTCTCTGGAGGGTAGAGACAGAGAATACTCTTTCTCACTCATTCTCACATCCACATAGGTTGATTCTATGACTCTCTGCTGAGGAGGCTGACTGAGGGAATGGGTGGTTTCTGATTCCACTTTATGCTGGGCATAGACACGGGTGGTTCCTGATTCCATCCTGTGCAGGGAATAGACATGGATGGTTGTTAACTCCATCCTCTGCAGGGTATAGGTGATGGATGAATGGTCTGATTCTGCCCACTTTTGTCTGGGACACCAGACTTAGGTTGTGAATGGGCCTTCTCTCTCTTGGACCTCTCAGATGCAATTCTTAAGACACTCTCCCTCTATTTTCTTTCTCGGATGCTTCAATGGGGAATGTTCAATCAGTCATAACAAAGACTCATCATTGGCATGTCTTTTCATTCTAAAACATATAGGGAGCCTCTCACTAAGAGGAAAATCCGCCCTAAGCATCTGCTCAATATTGTCCAGGCAACTACGAGATGGGCCCAAGGTAACTCTCTTGTCTGTGATACTCTCCTTTGATTTGACCTCTATTACTGTCACAAGTGTACAAGGTTTGAGGCTTGCAAAGTGGCACCACATTGACCCCTTGTTTTTCCTGTGGTAGCCTTGTTAGAAAAACAGGAATTTACCAGGAAACCTGACATCAAGGGTCTTATTGTAAACAAGCAGTTGGATATCATCTGTGCTTCTGTATACATGTTTTAAGCAAGAAGCTGCATGCCATCTATGCTTCTGTAAACACGTTATAAGTTATAAGTAAGCAGCTGCATGCTATTTCCTTTATCGACAATCTCTTCTTCTATAAAAATGCTTTATTGCACTTCATATGGAAATTTCCATAAAAATGTCTGCTTCAATGCTTATGGAAGTAACAGTTCCCGGTCCTAAATTGAAAATTGTAAACACACCAGTGACAAACCCATGTATGCTGTAACTAAAAAAGCTCAATAAAAGCAACTTGAAACTGAGGTTCAAGGTTCAGGTTTTGGGAGGCTACTCTGCCTGAGACTTCTGGAATAAACAGCTCTGATTCTTCTCTCAGTCTCTGGTATCTATACTGAGTGCCTTCATTCTTATTCCTAGTGATTTGCCACAGTTGCTGTAACAGTCCCACACTCCTTCTTTGATCACTTTGCCTCCTTCCTGCTTCCACTCTAACAGTTCAGACACTGATTAGCTGGTTTAATTAATTCTGTCTCTGTAACCTGCTTTTGCTACTCCACTCTCCTTTAGCTTCCCTTCCTGTTCCTCCTTAATTTCCTTCCCAGTCTCCACCTTTACCTTTGGAGGAGGGGCCAGTGTCTACAATCCTGATACCTAACCCTGGCCACCAGTCTCTGTTCTCTCCTATCCCACTGCTTGATAACACCTGGTGGTAGACTTACTAAATGCAACAAGTCAACTGATGTGTGCTGCCTTCTCTCCCCAAATCCTTCTCTGCCACCTGTACTTAGGAAGCCTATTCAGGTTACCTCAGGTTTAATTAAAGACTAGGAAAAAATTATGAAAGTCATTTTTAAAAATTTTTCTTTGATAAATCTCACTCAAATTAAATCTAAACTGGGACATTCATCACTCGTCCTGGACAAAAGTAAAGGGATCATGTGTTAGTTGTTCCTGTTAACTTAATAAAAAATAAATTGTCATTTTAATCTGCTTTTCAAACCAAACTTGCAAGTGCTCTAATAAAATCTTACTTCCAAGTTTACCATGTGTTAAAACATTAATGCCAGTTAACACCAGTGTTTGTTATATCACCCTCAGTAAAGTTGTATTACATAAAGAGAAAGTTAAGTCACCTGTTGTGCCTAACTAGCACCCTCTTATGAGACAGGTAATGATTTACATGCTAAACTCCCTGCATGATATTATAAGGTTTGGGGACTTGCCATTTCCACTATGTTAAATCACTTTTACTAAGTCTAGTACTACTCCTGCCTAATGGATACAATACTGGGTACTCTGTTTGAATACCATCAGGATGGGAACTAATCGCTGTCACATAATTGTTCACATATTTCAGTTAAAACTGTTATTTAGCAATTTATTCATTTAAAATCCACATGGTTTGGTCAGTCTCAAGGGTTTTGCATCAGACTGTTGCAAACAGAGTAATTGTCAAATGTTTCATATGTACAACCTATTAAAAAGGAACTTTTAAGTTTTTTCAGCCAAAGCAATTTTTTAATCAATATTTTTTAATATGATATGTTGGGGTACAGTTAAGGGTTAGGTATACAAATATGCTTCATTCAGGCACCCTTGTTGATAAGAGGTGTCTGCCCATCCCCAGACAGATATTTAATACCATTAATCCCATCTCCCTTCCCCCCCATAGTTTCCCACCACTGTCAGTCATTTTCTTATAGTATTACATTGGATGTTCAAGGTCCACTATATGAGTGAGAATAGGTGATACTCAGATCTTTGTTTCTGTGAGAGATCACTCAGCATTATAGACTCTAGTTCCATCCAGGTTGCTTCAAAATTCATGATTTGGTTCTTTTTTATGGCTGCATAGTATTCCATCGTGTATATGTACCACTTTTTTAATCCAGTCCTCTTTTGATGGACAGCATGGTTACTTCCAGGTTCTTGCTATTGTGAACAATGCTGCGATAAACATACATGTGCAGGTATCTTTTTTATAGAGTGATTTGAGTTCTTCAGGGTATATTCTCAGTAGGGGGATTGCGGGGTCATATGGGAGGTCAATATTTAAAGCTTTTAGGAATCACCATACTGTTTTCCACAGAGGTTGTTCTAGTTTGCACTCCCACCAACAGTATAGAAGTGTTCCCTTTTTGCCACACCCTCTCCAGC
>NW_007247729.1:108889-173854 GCF_000164805.1 Carlito syrichta | reverse complement strand
AACTGTTATTTTTTGAGTTATTAATAATTGCCATTCTGACTGGAGTTAGGTGGTATCTCAATGTGGTTTTGATTTGCATCTCCCTGATGATTAGAGAGGTCGAACATTTTTTCATGTTTCTGTTGGCTTCTCGGATGTCTTCCTTTGAGAAATGTCTGTTCATATCTTTTGCCCATTTTATAATGGGCTTTTTTTTTTGTTGTTGTTGTTTTTTTCTTTTCAGCACGTTTGCATTCCTTGTAGATCCAAGATGTTAAGCCTTTGTGAGACCTGGAGTTGGCAAATATTTTTTCCCAGTCTGTGGGCTGTCTCCTTGCTCTCTTTAACGTTTCTTTTGCTTTGCAGAATCTTGTTAGTTTAATGAGGTCCCACTTGTCTATCTTATCTCTTATGGTCTGTGGGTTTTGGGTTTTGTTCAGGAATTGGATGCCAATTCCAATTTCCATGAGGGCATGTCCTTCATTTTCTAAGGTTCTTATGGTTTGAGGTGTTACATTTAGGCCTCTGATCCATTTAGAGTTAATTTTTGTGTATGGGGATAGATAGGGGTCCTGTTTCAATCTTCTGCATGTGGTCAGCCAGTTTTCCCAGCACTATTTGCTGAAAAGGTTCTCCTATCCCCGGTAGTAGGTGGTGGACGTTTTGTTGAAGATGAGTTGGTTGAGGATTTGAAGTTTTGTAAAGCATTTTATAAAAAGCACAAAATGGCAACATGGAGGTCTGCTGAACCAGAAGTCTAAAAAGGCACCCCAATGGAAGTTGCAATTAGTGACAAAACTCCAATTGCCCATCAGAGACCTGGTAAAAACAAAACTTCCAAGAGAATGGTATTCGTTGCTTAATGGTAAAGTCTATGGTGGCAGTGAAAGTGTGGTCTCCCCAAAGAGGCCTAAACATATTGGACCTTATCCACTGTGCAGATCACACAGCCACTGAGAAGCAGGTGCACTCTTTTCTGAAAAGAGGAGAGAACACTTGGTTCACAAATAATGGTCACTTAAGGAGGCTTGAAAATTTGCTAATGTGCCTGGCACTGGCTCGCCATCAACCCAGCACCTCAATGAACCTTACGTTCAGAAGGAACACTCCATACTTTCATGTTGAATCCCTGAGACTCTCATACCTGAGAGCTTACCAAAGAAAGACGGAGAACAACAATTTTGTCATATTTGTGCACATAAGAACCATGATTCCAAGAAAAAGAGGTTGACAAGAATGGAGTTTTGATAATTCAGCAGTGGTTTCATTTGTTTAAGTGGCAATTTCCCTGTGGAAGTGGTTTTCATGAGAAAAGGTGAAGGTGAGGATGAGGGGACTTCTCTGTCTCTGGGATTTTCCCTGATGAAAGGATGCTGACGGTGATCTTGGGAAGACTCATCTTCTCCACAGAGTTGACTTCAACTAGCTTAATTGCCTCTTCTTCCAAGGCAGGAGGTGTTTTGGAGAAGCTAATCAGGAAACCCTCTGTGACCCAGAATCAAGAATGACTTTGGAAGTCTGTCCTTGTGCCTACTTCTAGTAATGAATATTGAAAGGGTGTAATGCCAAAATGGGTTAGCCTTGCCCATCGCAGGCAGATAGATGGATATTGGCTTACATTTTTGTTGTGTTATAAATACCAACTAGTGGCATAGCTTAGTAAATTATAGTTTATTATGTAATTGCCTCTGCTTCCCATTCTTTGAAGTAAGTTTAATTAATTTCACTGTGCAAAATGACCGATGAGTAAAACTCTAACCTCCCTAACTAATGGGTATTGGGATTTTATTAATAATATCTTGCTCCAAGGATGAGATTCTAGCTATCTTACATAGCAAAACTTTGGGGCACTGAGATAAAAGACACGAGATGTAATAATGCCATCTGTCCTCCTACAATATTCCTATGAAAACAGTCTCCCAGCTAAAAGCCTGCTTGTTCCTTCAATCGAAAGACTTTATAAGTTTAATGCTTTTGCCTTGAAACTTTGTTTTACAGACCCTGGCCTACTCTCCCTGCCTAAGTAATCAACTACCTGGGTGCTGCCATTATGAACAGCCAATTGCCAAAAAATAAACATTCCCCCCCACCTTATGACATTTTCAGGAGTGCTCTTGTTTCCAGCCTTTTCTATGAAGCCTTAAAAGCAACCAGTTTTAAACATTCAAAGCCAAACACTTCATCAGTTCTTGGTCCCCTCTTCAAGCTTAAGGAGGTGGATCCACCATTTTCCTCTAATTTACCTTCTAAATGAAATTTTTCTAACCTCCTTGTGCAATTCTTTGCATCTTTCACACAGCACTTGATTGCACAAGTCCACCTCATCTAGTCTAACCTAACACATATGCATATAAAATATCTTCCATAAATCCAGGATGATCTAAATTGTTGGGTGCTCATTTCATTCTACTTATTTATTAGCTAATGTTTAATTTTTTTAATATTTGAAAGTTTCAAGAAAGCAAGTAAGTTTCATAGCCACATTAAATTTAGACAAAGTAAGTTTCAATACTGGGTCCAGTCCAAATGTGTCATACTTTTAACTGCTCTTCTGGCTCACTTGACTTGGGTAATTCATTTTCACTGAAAACAACACCACCAGCAATATATTCAAAGATTGTTATGTCAGCCTAAAAAAGAAGGCATTTCAACTCAGATGGTAATGATTCCCAGTGTTTTTCAAGTGACTGGCAACCGGCTAATTGTTCTTATGCCCTGTATACACCTGAGTGTCACATACAGGATCTATAGGCTCTGTCCTTCAGGGAACACACTGAGGAACACAAATTCTACTCATTGCTATAAGCAGAGGTAGCTCATGTAATCTTAGCTTACTGGCACATCAGTTTAGCAATGTGGTCATGGTGAGAAAGCTTCTATATCATAGAAGGATCTGTTTCTTGTTTTCTAAGTCACCAGCATTAAATTTCAGGTCTAGAAAAGCAGTTTCCATGAATTTGGAGAATAAAATTGGTGATTCTTGGAAGGAGAGTTTTACAGAGAATGGTCTGAGGTAAAAATAGTTCACTGTGAACAGAGAAAGCAAAAGAAGAATTCACCATAAACTAAAGAGCTGGCCTTCTGAAACCCTGTGTCATGAGTCTTTGAATTGTAGATGTGGTAATATAAGGAAATGGTGTTGGAGAGCACAGCAAGGTCCATCATGCCTCACTGTGTAATCCAAAGCCACTTCTCCAGTTTAGAGGCATTTGTTATAACAACAGTTGAACTTCTTTGTAACAATGTTTGCCTTAGTCCATGTTGTATTTCTATAACAAAATATCACAGCTGGGGCAATTTACAAAGAAAGAAATATATTTCTTACAGTTCTGGAAGATGGGGAGTCTGATATCCAGGTGTAAGCATCTGACAACAGCCTTCTCACTCTGTTATTCCAGGGCAGAAGGCAGAAGAGCAAGAGTACATGTGTGAAAAACTGACAGAAGGCCAGACTCAGTCTCTCTTCAGGATCCCAGTCCTGTGATAACTAACACAGAGCTATTGGGTTAGAGGAACTCGCTGCTTCATTTCATAGAGAGTGAAGAGTATGGTGATGTTGATAAAATAATGAGGTTTGAAAACTACCTGCAGTGAAGACCACAAGGAACCAGAAAGAAATGGACAACAAAGAACAGGAATAGTGATCACATACAGTTTGAACAGACATAATATTTAAGACGTCTAAGCCAGTAAACAAAAATAAAAGTCCAGGATCAAATAGTTCACTGAATTGACTTCTACCAAATATTTAAAGAAGCAATGCTAACACTTATCTAACTCTTTCAAAAATATATGAGGTGCTAAACTTCCAGACTGTTTTTGTGATATTACATTACCTCCAGTAACAGACAAAGTCATCACAAAATGAGACATGCTGATATCAATAATGGACCCAAATGGAAAAAAGTCACCCCACAAAATAATAGCCAACCAAATTTAACAGCAAATTAAAAGGATCAAATGCCACAGAAAATGTTGATTTGTTCCTGACATGCACAGATGTTTCAAAACTGTCAAATAAATTAATGTAATATACAGAATTGAGGATAAAAATTATAATAATAAAAGATATGGGAAAAAGAAACAAAATTCAAGGTCGTGTGTTTAACTGGAGCTATGCAAGAATATAGCTCGAGACAGTACACTTTTAGATTTCAAGTTTATTACAAAAATAGAATAATGAAAAACAAGCAGTAATTGGCCTAAATATATCCAAACAGAACAATGAAATATAGAGAAATATCAAATGAACCAATATATTTGTAGTCAACATATTTCAACAGGATCATCAAGAATAGACATTACCAAATAAGAGTCTCCTCAAAAATGTTAGGTAAGCTGGATGTCCACATTCAAAGAACTAAGATTTTATGTTGAACTAATCACAAAAGTCAACTCAAAATGGAAAAAGGAAACACTGGTAGTGCTTTTTTTTTTTTTTTTTTGGAGTTGGAGTCTCACTCTGTCTCCTAGACTGGAGTACAGTGGCCACTCCCGGCCATCGCAGCCTCAGCCTGCTGGACTCCAGCTGTCCTTCCGCCTCAGCCTTCCAACTAGCTGGAATTTCAGTCATGCGCTACCATGCCTGGCTGATTTTTAGATTTATTGTAGAGATGAGGTCTCATTGCCCAGGCGGGTATCGAAACTGTGGGCTCAGGCAATCCATTCACCTCAGCTTCACAAAGGTGCGGGATTACAGACTGAGCCCCCAAGCCCGTCTGTTAGTGCTTTTTTGACATTAAAACCACAACCAACAAGAGCAGCCATGAGAAAGTGGGACTACATTTCATGGAAAATCTTTTGCACAGCAAAAAAGCTATTGTCTCCTATAGAATAGAGGAACACATTTGCACAACATATGGCTGAAAAAAAGTTAATATACAAAATATATAAGGAACACCTACAACTCATAAATAAAATTGTATACAGATGGCACAATGGAGAAAAAAGTAATAGAAATTTTGCTTAGAAAAGCGATACAGATGACTAATAAACATGAGGACAGGGGGTCAACATCACTACTAATAAAAAATACCCAAATAAGAATCCTATTAAATTTAACCTGATAACAATCAGAATGACTACTATTTATAAAAAGGTTGCTGAGTAATTGGAGAAGAGAGACCTCTTGAACCATTTGATGTTGGTGGAAATGTAAAATGGTACATCTTCTATGGTAAGCAGCATAGCAAGTCCTTACAAAATTAAATATAGGACTATAGTATGAATGTTGACTCTTATGTTAATATATTTATTTGTAAGAATATAAATCAGGATCACAAAGAGATATTTTTCCCCCACTTTGTATCATAGTATTCTCAATGGGCCAAGATGAGTAGGCAACTTAAATATCCATTAATCATTGAATGGATAAATAATTGGGTAGTCACATTAAATATAATATTAATCAGCCTTAACATTAAAGACATCTTGCTATATGGGGCCACATGGATGAAACTTAAGGACATTAAGCTCAGATTTTTTTAAAAAACTTTTATAGAAATACAAATACGGCACATTCCACTGATACACAATATCTAAAATATCCAAACTCACGGAAATAGTGACTATGGTGATGGTTGCCAGATCCTTGGAAGAGGTAAATGTGGACATTCTATTCAATCAATAAAAAGTTTCAGTTATGCAAGTTGAGTATGGTCTAGATATCTGATGTGCAAAACTGCCCCTATAATTTTTAATACAAATTTACAAGTTAAATATGTTAAAAGCAAAGATTTTATGTTAAATGTCCCTCTCCATGGGTAAAAGTCAGTTTTGTCTGTAAATTGAAAATCTATATTTTGCAAACATTTAGTAAACATTATTATCAGTGGAGTGGAGAATATATGGATGTTATTAAATATGGTCAGCACTTTGAGCTAGGTTAAGTAGATTGTTATTGAAAACATGTTTGGACTTAATTATCTAGGTTAGGTAGGCTGCTATTGATAACTCGTTTGGACCTAATTCTAGATTGTCATTGATAATATGATAGGACTTAGTTCAATCAGAATAAAACTGAAGTTAATGCAAATTGCTATGGAAGATTCAGCTTTGTCTGAGATTTCCAGTCTCCACTTGCTGGTGGCTGGCCCTATGAGCGTCTTACATGCCTAGACATTCCCCAAAACTGATATCGCTGAAAAGACAAAAAATTTGTGAGTCCATCTGTCAACCATAAAATGTAAATAACAGGGAGATATGGAGATTCTCTAAAATGAAACGATGCTTGTTTGAGAATGAGCATGCAATGGGAATATGAATGGGCACATTCAGGTAACTGAAGACAAAGGGAAAATGAGGAGGGAAACAAAAGTTGTTTGGAGGCAAATTCCCATGGCCAGGAGATTTAGTTACAAGGTGGCATCAGTCCAAGACTGGGCATCAAGGTTTGAGCATATGTCCACATTGATGTGATCTGTTGTAATCTTGTGGTATCCTTGATGCAGATTGTGATTTTGTGGTCTTTCCGATAGTTCTGGTTATCAGTGGCATGGTGTGCATCCCCCCCTGTTGACATTCCATAGTTGCATTTTTCAGGTTTTTAACACATGTCTGCATTTTGATTCTGAGTACCATTACATACTCTTTCTAAATCTATTGGTAATGAAGATGACTCTGAGAGTTTTCATACCATCAATTCTATATCCTTGGTCCATTATGAACAAATGAGTTTATCTCCTTCACTACAGATGGCCACTTGCATTTCCCAAGTGAGTCTTCGCACAAGATCATGGAGGATTCTAGGTTGTGTAGAGTGAAGAGAGTCCCATCAGTCTCTCCCACATGGCTGCAGGAACCATATCCTAAGCTCCAGGTAAAGGACTTGAGTCCTGGGATTTAGAACATAGAGAACCCATTTTGTCTCATGAATCAGGAAGGGTAAATGGAAAAGCAAGAACAAGTAAAATTAGAGATGTAATGGGGCTCCAGATCAGGAGTGAGTCTGATTTGCATTCTTTAGTGTTGGGAGAAGGGTCAGGGGCATCCTGCTAAGTTTTATGTTGGGAGTCGGCCATGGAGACCCACCTGAGCATTAGCGATCCAGGTGGGCTGTGGACCCTGAGACCACCAGGTTTGATTCAGAAGCTGAAGGCCCATTCCCTCCTCCTTTCTTTGTTGTTTAGCATTACCCACTGGCAGGAATTTTGATGATCTAAGCATGAAGTTCTGAGAATATGACAGGCATGGCTGAATCTAGGGGATCCATCGTTCCCGTTTCTCACAGACTGCAGTTTCAGCTTTAAACTTAACACAGTTCAAACTCAGATCACATTTGGGAGCCTTATACATGATACAAGCTTCTTTCTAAGATTTAAAAATATATTTGTAGAATTAGTATATACATTTAGAGAGCTGTTTCCAGCTTTAGGTGGTATAGATGATTATCTAGGGTTACCAGAAATGGCCCAGCACAAACTTTGGACTGGGCCACATTCCTAAGGGTCAGCATCCACTTTGGGCTGGGCTGCATTCTTTTAAACTGGTTCTTTAGTTACAATTAGTGTAGGTTTTTTCTACTTATAATAGAAACTGAATTTATTTTATTCATAGAAAGTATTTTAGAGTAAGTCATTCTACGTGAGGGAATTATTCTAGTTCAAGCAGGATCAAACATGACACTTTAAGGTTTTGTAAAAATACAGCTAACTTTAGAAATTTCATTGTTCCCACTTTCTACTAATTGCAGTTTTGGCATTAATACTATTACAGTTTTTATTTGGGTTTATTTTAGAAGCTTTATTATTGGTGATCAGCTTTATATACTAGGATTAGGAATTAGAAACTTTTATAGAAATTAAGATAGATACATAGGATGTTTAAATAGCCATTTTGTTAAGAGATCATAATCAATTGTTCCTGGAAATGGCCCAGCGTGATCTTTGGTCTGGGCCACATTCTTTAGGAACTGGTCTGAGTATATTTAAGAGTGTTTTTATAGTAAAGGTAAAGTTAACACAGAATAGAAAGGTATTAGGATTTTAGTCAGTCATTAGTTGTTGGGTATGCATAAGTTTTAGAAGTTATTGATTATTAGGATTTTATGACAGAATTGTTGTATCACCTTTGAGGAACATAAACCAAGCATGAGGAACAGTGAAACAGTTTTGGCATTGTCCTTCCTCATGCTTGGGAAAACACCTGGTGTGTGTGGGGGGATGTGCCTCACCTACCTGGCCTTGTGTTCACATGAAAGTCTTGTGATTTAACATGTGAAAATTTGGAATAAAAGATTCATGGTTGATTCCAATAAATGGCTTCTGCTCATTTTACTGAAGAGTTGTCCACTTTCTTTTTTTCTCTCTTCCTCTTTATATCTATCCCTCCATCTTTCTTTCTTTTAATATCTATCCCTACTACAGAATTGGCTTCTGCACTAGACAGAGTCCAGTCTCTTTCTTTCTCCTGATTTCTCTAGAATATTTGTTGATGCTTCCCCACCTTCCAGGGACCCTCTAAATTTCTTTTTTGGGGCTGGCCCCCCAAAAATGGCACCCAACATTGTGGGATCCCTGGAAAGGCAAGTTTTTTCTCATTTCAGGGCAGCTAGGATCTTACCCAGGGTACTGCAGATCCCTCTGTAGAAACAGGCAGAGCGAGGACGGGTAAGCAAAGTTTTGTGAAGACAGAGCCATGGTCTAATCATGGGCCAGAGTGAATCTAAGGAACGTAAAATGTTCATCAGTATCTTAATGAATACTTTGTGTAAACGTGGAGCTAAAGCTTCTTCTTCTAATCTAGCTCGTTTTCTACATTTTGTGCAGTAACAATCTTAATTAAAATGCTTTAAATCCACAGTATGATTATAAGAAATTTCCTTCCAAGAAGGCCGCTAACGATGATGATGATGAAGAAACTTTTCTCTTCTCTGCAGCTTTGGCTCCCCCGATTATAATGACAATGATCAATTATCTCCACAGGATGAACCTCAACCCAAGGCAGAAGCTGCTAGGTATCATTTCAGTGCTCTTACAGTCAACCCTGAACCTTCCCTCCCACAGGCTGCTCCTTTCAATACTAAAGTCCTAAAGCCAAAACATTTGCCTAATAATGTCAGTAATGCCCCTGTGGCTTCTGTCTTTCCTCTCAGTATGTAGGCAGTATAAGCTGAAGCAGAAAAAGAAGGAAATTTTAGTGTCACAATTTGTTTCCTGATACAATTTTATCCTGGTGCTGATGGAGTGGATCAAGCTCACTGGGAACCCTTGCTGTATAAATTGGTAAGAGAGTTACAGGAGGCAAGCTCAAAGTATGGTCTTCTTGCACGTTATACAATTACTATTTTAGATCAATTTGCCTCTTGATGGATGACTATTGCAGATTGGCAGCAATTAACCAAAAGCTGTTTGTCCGGAGGTGCTTATTTGCTGTGGAAAATCGAGTATGAGGATCAAGTTAGAATTCAAATGGACCAGAATTTAAATCGACCTGCTGGGTCATAAATTATTTCTCATGATATGCTCTCTGGGACTGGTATGTATACCCAAATGGCTAATCAAATTTCTCTACCCAAAGATGTTTTGCTTCAGATAAATCTTTGTGCTGTCACCACGTGGAAAAAATTCCTGGCAGACACTGCTCAGACTTCTTTATTTCATAAAAAACAAAAGGCTGAGGAAAGTTATGAGGACTTTGTTTCCGGACTCACTATGACTATTTGTTTCCGGACTCACTATGACTATTAATCGGGTAAATACTAACAAAGAAGAAGCAGAAATTTTTTTGAAAATGCTAATAATACTTGCCAGGCTTTGCTTAGACCTATATGCAAAACCAGACGGGTTACTGATTTTATCTGCCAGTGCACGGACGTAAGCTCAGCTATTATGCAAGGGACAGCTTTGGCTGCAGCATTGAAGGGAGAAACCTTTTCACAGATCAGTCAAGGTATGCAGGGTGCAGGTAAACAGAAAAATGTTTTAGTGTAATCATGTTATGTGTGTAGGCAAATCAGGCACATTAGTAGAAACTGCCCCGTTAAGCTTACTGCACCTCTTTCTAAGATTTTCCTTTAAAAGTCAAGAATACTGAAATAAAGCCTGAACTTAGTTACACTTTTCCTTTTATTATAGGAATGCAGGGAGCTCAAACTATAATAAGCAGAAATATATAGGTAATATGAATAATATAAGTACTATAAGCAAAAGTATATAAGTAAAGTGTAAGTAATATAAGTTAAATAAGTAATATAGCTGGGCTCGCTGGCTCAGCCTGTAATCTCATGCCTTTGGGAGGTTGAGATGAGTGGATTGCCTGAGCCTGAAGGTTCGAGACCCACCTGGGCAGTGAGACCTCATCTCTACAATAAATTAAAAAACCAGCCAGGCATGGTAGCGCATGCCTGTAATTCCGGCTACGTGGAAGACTGAGGCAGAAGGATCGCTGGAGCCCAGCAGTTTGAGGCTGTGGTGGCCAGAAGCGGCCACTGCACTCCAGTCTGGGCGACTGAGTGAGACTCCAACTCAAAAAAAAAGTAATATAAGTAATATAAGCTATATATATATATATATATATTATATATAAGCTATATATATATATATAAAAGCAATATATAAATAATATAAGTAATATATAAGCAATATAAACAATATGTAAGTAATATAAATAATATAAGTAATACATAAGTAATATGTAAGTAATATAAGTAAAAGTATATAAGTAATAAGCAAAAGAATATCTCATTACAGTCTTTCCTTAACTGTGGTCAAGTCGGACACATTAACAGAGATTGTCCGGCTAGCAAGGTATGGCCAGCTTACATGGCATACCGTCACCACTTACTGGGGCTACTCGACCAAAAACCTTATGTTCCAAATTCCAAAAAGGCTTTCATTGGGCTAGAGAATGCCTATCTCAATTTCATTAAAACAGCACTCCTTTAAATCAACAAAAAGCCACCCAGGTTCAGAAAAACTTCCAGAGGGGCCAACCCCTGCCCCATATGATAATAGGGGTGTAGCCACCACCATGAACCCATTCATTCCTTTTGCTCCATCGCAGAAGTCATCCGAGCCACCCTAGGGAGTACAGGACTGGACTTGTGTTACTCCACTGCAGCAATGTTAACTCCGGACGTTCTGGTGACCCCAATTCCTATGGGAGTAAAGGGCCCTCTCCCGGAAGGAATCGTGGGTATAATATTAGGCAGAAGTTCCTTGTCTTTGCGAGGAATTTCCATTGTTTATGGAGTGGTGGATTCGCATTACAAAAGAGAAATCCAGGTGCTTGTTGCTACCCCTAGCAAAACTGCAGTTTAACAAAGGTCAGAGAATAGCTCAGTTGCTGCTCTTGCCTTATCACAAAGCTGGTAAAACTTTAACCTGCCTAGAGGTGACTCTGGATCTGACTCTAGCGATGTTGCTTTTTGGGTTCAGAAGGTTATGAAATCTAGACCTCTAAAAGATTTATTTATACAAGGAGTCAAAATTACAGGCTTGTTAGACACAGGAGCCAATGTTTCTTGTATTGCTGGAAAGGATTGGTCTGACTCGTGGCCAACTCGTATGGCTCCTTTGGGACTTATAGGCATTGGTAGAGTATCCTCAGTAGCCAAAGCTCACAGATTTTAAGACTTCAGGGACCTTTTGCCCATGTTATTCCATCTATCACCTTTACATTATAGGGAAGAGATATTCTTTCACAAATGGGCATGCTTTTGTATAGCCCCAATGATAAAATCTCAGCACAAATGCTGTAGTTGGGCTATGACCCCTTTAAGGGACTTGGTAAAGACAGGCAAGGAATGCAGGAGCCTGTCCAAATAACTATGAAAACTAGCATAACAGGTATTGGTTATTCGAATTTACCTTAGGGGCCATTGTTTTCAAGATTGATTGCCTGGAAAGAAAAACCAGTTTGGGTGGAACAATGGCCCATGCTCTCAGAAAAGCTAAGGCAATCAAAAAACTAGTTTAACAGCAATTAGAGGCTGGTCACATAGATCCTTCTACTAGCCCCCCTGTATGGCAACCACTAGCCATTGAAACACTCCTATTTGTAATTAAGAAAAAATTCTGATAAATGGAGACTTTTACAGGATTTAAGAGCTATTAATGCTACTATGGAGGTCATGGGAGCATGGCAGCCTGGATTACTATACCTGTTAACTTTAATATTATAGTTATTGATTTACATAATTGTTTATTTACTATACCTTTAAGCCCAGAGGATTGTGAACACTTTACATTCAGTTTACTCTCTGAGAATTTAAAGCAACCATTTTAAATATTTCAATGGAAAGTCCTGCCACAAGGTATGAAAAACCGCCCCACCTTGTGCCAAATGTATGTGGATGCAGCTTTACAAGGTATTAGAAGCAAATATGCTAATCTCTATTTAATCCATTATATGGATGACATTTTGCTGGCTCACAAAACTCATGCCTCTTTACATGAGATCCTTAATGAAACTATGACTGTTATCACTGATTACGGTTTGAAAATTTCTCCTGAAAAGATTCAAGCCAATCCTGCTTTCACATTTCTTGGCCGTGTGTTAAACACACAAACTGTGAGTCACTGACCTTTGCAGTTACCAAAAGATTATTTGGTGACTTTAAATGATTTCCAAAAACTTGTTGGGAGGTATCAATTGGAATACACCTTATTTACATGTTACCACGACAGATTTAACATTTTTATTCAATATTTTGCAGGGGAATTCTTCTCCCAATTCTAAGAGAAGTCTAACACCAGAGGCCAAGGAAGTCTTGTCCCTCGTGGAAAAGGCAATTGTGTCTCAAAAGGTTAAAAAGAACAGATTATTGCCTGCCTTGGGACTTAATTGTTCTGGCCACTCTCCATACTCCCACAGGGTGTCTGTGGCAGAAAAGACCAATAAAATGGCTCCATCTACCAATAACTTCTAAAAAATATTGGCTTCTTATCCTTATTTAGTAGTTTTGCTTGTAACCAAGGGGAGACAAAAAAGCGTTGAATTATTTAAACATAATGTACACAATATAATTGTTCCTTATAACAAATTTTAATTTCAGACTTTATTTCAAACTAATAACGATTGGCAGGTAGCATTAACTGATTACAGAGGGCAAATTCTATTCCACTTACCTAAAAGTTCTCTGTTACAATTTGTGAGACAAAATCCTATAATTTTTCCTCACAACTGTTCCTCAGCCCCCTTTGAGGGGGCAGCTTTTGTGTTTACTGACAGCTCATCTAATGGTAAAGCAGTGGCAGTTATTAATAATCAGTCTCATGTGCTGGACACCTCTAAATCCTCAGCCCAGAAGACATAGCTGAGGGCAGTTTTGTATACCTTTACTTCCCTGGAATTTTCAAGATTTAATTTATACACGGATTCTTGTTATATTGCAGAATTGTTTCCTCATATCAAAGCTGCTTCTATCCCGACCAACAAAACTACAATTTTGAAACTATCAACTCAATTACAGCAGCTGATTAATAATAGAAAGGAACAGTTCTTTGTGGGCCATATTAGGTCCCATTTTGGTCTTCCGGGACCTTTACACCAAGGCAATCAATTGGCTGAGCCCTGACTAAGCCTACTGTGTGTGCTGCAGTAGAGGCTGGGGCAGTTACTCAGGCTCAACTTTTTCATAAAATTCATCATCAAAATGCAACTGCCTTACGTTATCAGTTTCATTTATCCAGGGTAACGGCTAAACAAATCATTAAGGATTGTCCAACTTCTCCCACTTTTGTTCCAGCTCCAGGAGGAGTCAACTCTTGAGGACTGAGGCCTAATGTGCAATGCCAAATGAATGTAACTCACTTTCCCAGCTTTGGAAAATTGTCTTATTTGCATGTGACTGTGGATACATTTTCTCATGTTATTCTAGCTTCAGCAAAAACTGGAGAAGCCTACAAGGATGTGGCACAACATTTATTCTTTTGATTTTCACAGCTAGGTATACCAAAGCAACTGAAAACTGACAACGGTCCTGCATATACATCTAAATCTTTCCAGCAATTTTGCTCCCAATTTAATATTTCTCATTCCACAGAAATTTCCTACAATCCACAAGGTCAAGCCATAGTTGAAAGAGCTCACCAAACTTAAAAAAATCAATTAAATTACAAGAGGGGGAGTTCAAGTATAGCTCTCCTCACCACATCCTGAATCACGCTTTATTTGTTATTAATCATTTAAATTTGGACTCTTCAGGTTATTCAGCTATGGCTAGACGTTGAAATTCAGAAGGAAGTATAAAACCTCTGATAAAATAGAAGGCTCTTCTTACAGGAAAAGGGGAGGGCCTGCTTTATTTTGTGCTCAAGTCACACATGATACTAATCGTAATTTTTCTTATGAAGGGCATTCCAACTCCCTCCTTATTCGTTTTTATGATAATTCTGCTTTTAATAATTACCAAGCTTCTTGCTTAATGTCCACCTTTAAGTCTCTGAGAACAAATAGCCCTCATCAGGACAATATCAAGGACAGTTGGTGACTGGAGATGTTAATGCCTGGGGGAACCACCCCTAGCTGTGCGATTAGAGATTCATCGCCTCTCAGCATACCTGCTTGCCCCTTCAATGATACAAAAAGAACTGGTCACTCGTCCGGCGAGATGCTGGCTTCCTGAAATGGAGAGACTGTGCTTATAACTGAAAGGTGGACTATCCTGTACCCAGTGAAAGACTATATATTAGTGACTGGGATTTTAATGGCTCTACACTTGCTGCAACTAGAAGGCACTCCAGTGGATGGGTACCCCCAATATTTTCATTTAAAATTGGAATCAGACAAGCCATTCAGCCTCATTTGTGGAGAGAACTCACAGCCCTTCAACCAGTCAGCCTGTCTAGGCCTGTTGGACAAACTCAGCTGTATCACATTAGGGCATGCTTACAGTCTTCTTATGTGTTTTTAGTATGGAATGAGTACCAAACTGTCAACATTGAGTATCATAACAATGTTTATAAGGTGTCTTGTACTAAGTGTATTTTAACTAATTGTTTCATTAGTACCTTTAACAAAGGTTTTGTTATTCTTAAGCAGTCACCTTATTTTATGATTCCTGTACATTTGTCATCTCGTTGGTATGATGAATATGGTTTAAAGACACTGCATGAGGTTAGTTCCCTTTTGGAAAGACAGAAAAGATTTTTGGCTTCTTTAATTTTAGAAATTACAGCTTTGATAACTATTGCTACTTCAGTAACAGTTTCAGCTGTAGCTTTATCTAAGGAAGTCCACACAGCAACCTTTGCTGATCAGTTATCTAGGAATGTTTTTATTGCATTAGTTACTCAGGAGATTATAGAGTGAAATTTAGAAAGTGAAGTTAGTGCTTTTGAGGAGGTCGTTTTAGCAGTAAGAGAAGAGCTTGTGACATTAAAGATAAAATTGGCTCTCTGGTGTCACTCTGAGTTTAAATAGATTTGCCTCACTCCTTTAGAGGTAAATAAGTCTGTCTACACTTGGGACAAAATAATAAATCATATCCTTGGAATTTGGAATCATATGCATTTGAGTAAAGACCTTACTAAATTACATCAAGAAATACAGGACATGACTGTCGCTTTAATAACTTCTCATCATTTTTTAACCAAAAGTTATTGATGTCTGTACTCATAAATGTGGAAATTTGTGGAGCAGTGATTCTTGCTTCCAATAATTTTCAAGGTGCTGAAGAAAGAATTTCTCAGCTCAACACCAAGTTCCATGGGTTCATGCTAAAAAATAGAAAAGGGGGAGAGGTTGGGAGCCAGTCGTGGAGGCCTGCCTGAGCATTAGGGATCCAGGTGGGCTGAAGACCTTGAGACCACCAAGTTTGGTTCAGGAGCTGAAGGCCCATTCCCTCCTCCTTTCTTTGTTGTTTAACATTACCCACTGGCAGGGATTTTGATGATCTAAGCATGAAGCTCTGAGAATACGACAGGCATGGCTGACTCTAGGGATCCATTGTTCCCGTTTCTCACAGACTGCGGTTTTGGCTTTAAACTTAACACAGTTCAAACTCAGATCACATTTGGGAGCCTTATACATGATACAAGCTTCTTTCTAAGATTTAAAAATATATCTGTAGTATTAGTATATACATTTAGGGAGCTGTTTCCAGCTTTAGGTTGGTATAGATGATTATCTAGGGTTACCAGAAATGGTCCAGCACGAACTTTGGACTGGGCCACATTCCTAAGGGCCCAGCATCCACTTTGGGTTGGGCTGCATTCTTTTAAACCAGTTCTTTAGTTACAATTAATGTAGGTTTTTTTACTTATAATAGGAACTGAATTTATTTTATTTATAGAAAGTATTTTAGAATAGGTCATTCTACGTGAGGGAATTATTCTAGTTCAAGCATGATCAAACATGATACTTTAAGGTTTTGTAAAAATACAGCTAACTTTAGAAATTTCATTGTTCCCACTTTCTACTAATTGCAGTTTTGGCTTTAATACAATAGCAGTTTTTATTTGGGTTTATTTTAGAAGATTTATAGTTGATGATCAGCTTTATATACTTGGATTAGGAATTAGAAACTTTTATAGAAATTAAGATAGATACATAGGATGTTTAAATAGCCATTTTGTTAAGAGATCATAATCAACTGTTCCTGGAAATGGCCCAGCGTGATCTTTGGACTGGGCCACATTCTTTAGAAACTGGTCTGAGTATAATTAAGAGATTTTATAGTACAGGTAAAGTTAACACAAAATAGAAAGGTATTAGGATTTTAGTCAGTCATTAGTTGTTGGGTATGCATAAGTTTTAGAAGTTATTGATTATTAGAATTTTATGATAGAATTGTTGTATCGCCTTTGAGGAACATAAACTAAGCATGAGAAACAGTGAGATAATTTTGGCATTGTCCTTCCTCATGCTTGGGAAAACACCTGGTGTGTGTGGGGGGATGTGCCTCACCTACCTGGCCTTGTGTTCACGTGAAAGTCTTGTGATTTAACATGTGAAAATTTGAGATAAAAGACTCATGGTTGGTTCCAATAAATGACTTATGCTCATTTCACTGAAGAGTTGTCCACTTTCTTTCTTTCTCTTTCTTCCTCTTTATATCTATCCCTCCATCTTTCTTTCTTTTAAAAGCTATCCCTACTACAGAATCGGCTTCTGCACTAGACAGAGTCCAATCTCTTTCTTTCTCCTTATTTCTCCAGAATATTTATTGACTCTGCCCCACCTTCCAGGGACCCTCTAAATCTCTTTTGGGGGGCTGGTCCCTATAGTTTTATATGAAGCTGATCTTGGCTTAACCTTTCGCTGTCATCAGAATCCTAAAAAGACTGTCCTAACTGGGGAATCCCACTGAGATACCTGCCCTAAGTCTGCTTGAAAAAGACTCACAGACACCCCCCCTTGTGCTTCCACAGAACTCTTATCCTGGTGCCTGTGGTTGAGCTCTTTGCATCTCTGTATGTGGGAATCTGCATGTTGTGCCTGTGAGAATATGTCCTCATAGGACAGGGTTATCTTTATATTTAGAGATGACATTGATAGACAAATAATCTTAAAATTAGAGTGGTTCCCGAGAAAACTGTCAGATGAAGAGAATATTCCAAACCCTGACAGGATCCCACTCCCTAAACTCCATCAGCACCTGCCTCTGGGTTTGTATTGGATCAGTGCATCCTGTCTGTCCTCTGTGACTGAATTAAGCCCTGCATCCTTTCAGGGAGGCTTGTGTCCCTCAAGGTGTCTCTCACAAAGTAATGCACAGTCATGTCCTCATTTCTAAGACTGTCAATTTGCAGATACAGAGTGCTCTTGGCAATATCTCTAGAAGAGGTGAATCAGTCTTTCATAGAATTTGCAGGTTATATGGTGCCAACATCACTGTTAATCTCTGAGACACACTCCAACCCCTTCTCTGGAACCTGGATGACTCAGTTCATCCAATAGTCACTGAAAGTGAAACCAGTGGCTTTGTAGGAGAGTCTCAGGACTAGACTAAACCTTTTCCAGACTCCACCATACTGAAAACGTACAAACACAGAGACATTCTGGTCAGAAACTGCTACATGTGCCCGCTGTTTCACTCCCTTCCACTTGCACACTTAATATCTTCAGTTCTCCTTGCATCACCTTTTAAAATGGCAAGAAGGAGACCAGACTCCATGTTTTCTGTCCTGACACCTGAATTGAAACACGTGGGGATTTCAGGACGGGAGCTCTTCTCCCAGAGCTGCCAGTTCAGGTCTGGGTGAGTTTTCATCAGCCAAGAGAAGGCACTATTTTCATAATACCTTCTATATAGCAAGTTCTGCGGTGATATGCCTCAGGAAAGGACAGGTTTCAGAGCAGCTGAGAGTGTCCTGGAGACTTTGGTGACAAGGATAGCATTTGGATCGTGTAATCTCTAATATTAATATTGGACTTTGATAAATACATAGCACCGATTTTGAAATGTTAATTTTCCAACAGATTTATTGAAGGACAACAAATTTACAAGAAACAAAATTGATTTAAAGTTAATACTAATCATCTCTCCTCATATCTATTTATTCTTTCTATAAGTATCTTGATAGTGGTTTGAGACCAGTCATTCTGGGGGCTCTTCATTCTTTGTGTTCTTACGTCTGTATTCCCAGTGGCCCACATCCCAGGGGTTAGGACAAACTTTTATTCTTCCTTAGGTTTTTCTTCGTTTGTGTATATTTTTCTCTGTCATTAAAAAAAAACTCTTCTTTAATTATGTTGTTAAGTGATAGGGGTAGTTTTTATTTCTGTTTACTCAATATCCTATTCTTCCTTATACAGATTCCCTGGTTTTCTACAATTCTGAAGACAGATTAGGGATGGGAGCCGGTGCGTTTTACAGTTTTGAGATTTAATTATGGGGAAGCTGTGATTCAGAAGTTATTTGTAGATGTCAGGATTCACTAACAGGTGTGTGAGTCTTTGTAACCCACTTCCCAATGCCTTCTAATCTGTCCATGTAGTGGGGGTGTCTGTATGTTCCTTAAAGCACAATGAGATAAGAATACAGAAATGTTTATATACCTAACCATGAAATGTACCCCCACACCTTTATAATAATTATTTTTTAAAAAGAATATGAAAAAGAATGGAAAAAGGGAAGATGAAGATGTAAAGGAGGTAGAGCTGGGCTCGGTGGCTCAGCATGCAATCCCACGTCTTTGGGTGGCTGAGGTGAGTGGATTGCTTGAGCCCGCGGGTTCAGGACCCCCATGGACAACTTGATGAGACCTCATCTCTACAATAAATTAGCTGGGCGTTGTAGCCTGCGCCTGTAGTTCCGGCTATTTGGAAGGCTCAGGTGGAAGGATCGCCAGAGCTCAGCAGATAGAGGCTGTGGTGGCCGGGAAGTTGCCACTGCCCTCCAGTCTGGGCCACAGAGTGAGACTCCATCCCCAACTCCAAAAAAAAGGAGGTAGGGAGTTACAGAAAACAGGGGAAAACAGACAAGTTATCACTAATGAATAAAAGAGAAGCAAAGACTAAAAAAAAGAAAACAAATACAGGTAATTGTACAAACAAACAAACAAAAATTCTCCCTCACTTGTGCACTCTCCCTTACAAATACTCATACATAAACAGAAAATCTAAAAAAAAAATTTTAAATCAGAAAGAAAACAAATACAAAAACATAAACTAAAGAAGAAAGAGAAGAAAACTAAAACAAAATACAAGTTTTAAAAAATCTCTTTGGTCATTTCTCTGTGGTTACAGGTTCCATTGAGGCCTCCACCTTATAGAGAGCTCTATCTCCAGCCCCTCCTCTGTTCTCAGTGCAGGCTGATGGAGTTGCTCTTGGTGTGGGGTACATGTCCACGGACTACAGTGGAAGTAGTACTGATCAGATCCTGACTCAACCTACACACTGCTTCTGTTTTCATTTCCACCACTCAGTCCTGACACATCTGTTCCTGTTTCAGCATGGGTAAGGGGCATTTGTCTCTCTGAATCAGATGAAAATACATATTCAGAGGAATGTGTGGTTCCAAAGTGAAGGCTCGGTAGATCTAGTAAGGGCAATGCAGGTCTCTGCCCAGTTCTGGGAATGAGAAGTTGGTGCCCATCAGCGTCTTGTCATCAGCTTGGGAGCTTTATTCCATATTTCCACCATCTGCCTCCTCCTGCTTGGGCCTAGTCTTTTACTGCTGGTGATGGTGTGGACCAGGTGTCTGGTGGTGAGTGGCAGCTGTTCTCTACTGCCTCCTCTCAAGAGAGCCCTGAGAATGGCAGACAGTTCTTTGTGTCTGGGTCTGCAGTCTCAGGGCATGGTGGGTTGCAGTCACCTCCAGAGCCCCAGGTACATGAACTCCTGTCTCCCCTCAGACAAACTTTCACTCACCCACTGGTACACACCTAGTGATGCAGAGAGTCTTTATGGACTCTCATTTTTGCAGATACTTTAAAAGTTCGACCTGCTCCACAGTCATCTTGCCCCTGTGATTTTTCTCACCACAACAAATAACTTGAAGAGACTAAAATTCAGCAATTTTTCTTTATTACATTAGTTAATTGATATTGTAGGACAAACAAAAGTCCTAAAATCTGGAACAAGGCAAGGACTTGATAGAGGAATAGAAACAGAATATGACTGTATCTGGGTCAGATGTCACCAAATGTAGGTGAGCTAGTAAATGATGAATTAGACACATCATTACATTTATAAAAATGAAGTTGTATATGAAGTTAGAGTTGAAATTCTCAGAAGATATATAGTTGGAGCTATTGTAAAACCATTATGGCCTCTTTTCATGTTGGGACACATAACAAAATGTCCATCATTTACTCCCTGAGGCTGTTGTGTCTTGGAAAGAAGACCTGCAAGTGTGGCTGAAAAGCATCCAAACCTACCTCCCCTGTCACCACTAAATTACCAAAGAATACATCTTCAGGGGAAAAACACCCCAAAGACAGTGCCTTACAGGAATGAAAAGAATTAATAAGACTGGAGGGGAAGGAAGAAATGCACCAAAGTTCTGTCTAGACTAACCTGTTGTCTCTTCCTTCAGGAATATCAGCTTTATTCAGGAGGAAAGATCAGTAAACACAGAAGTTGAAACATCTGTGGAATGCCAAAATAGCTGAGGAAGGAGCAATTTGGAAAAAATCAGAAACTCAATCTGAAGAATGGGAATTAAAACAAGGAACAGCATCACATCTACAGGATTGACAAGGATACTTAGAAATAGAAAGCCAAACACTACATGTTCTCCTTGATAAGTGGAATCTGAACAATGGATACACCTGTACATATAGAGTGTAAAATAGACATTGGAGTCTGCCAAACATGGGAGGTTGGTGCCTCGTGAAAATTTACCTACTCAGCCAAGTGTTCACCATTCAGATAATAGGCAAATCAAAAGTCTAGCTTTCATCAGTACACAATATTTGCATTTAATAGATCAGAACTTAAATAAATAAAAATCAACAAATGTTTTAAAATAACTGCCACAGATTTGTAAAGTCATCTGTGATACTAAATGAAATGCTGGAGATATATATATATATATATAAAATTATATTTAACAGCAAAATATTTAACAACGCACATCACAAAGTAAGCAAAATTTAATTATGTTTAAATTTAGGGAAATTCTTTTTCTTTTTTTTTTTTTTGAGTTGGAGTCTCACTCTGTCGCCCAGACTGGAGTGCAGTGGCTGCTCCCGGCCACTGCAGCCTCAACCTGCTGGGCTCCAGCGATCCTTCCCCCTCAGCCTTCCAAGTAGCTGGAATTACAGGCATGCACTACCATGCCCGGCTGATTTTTTGATTTATTGTAGAGATGAGGTCTCGCTGCCCAGGGTGTCTCGAACCCGCGGACTCAGGCAATCCACTCACCTCAGCTTCCCAAAGGCACGGGATTACAGGCTAAGCCACCAAGCCCGGCCGGAAATGCTTTCTTACATGTCAGACTGTAACAAGTATATTTGAATTAAAAACACAATTATATTTTTATTAGCACTCCAAAATAACATACTTAGATTAAATTTATCATAATACAATCATGATGTGCATCAGAAAATCTTTATAACTCTGATGAAATAAATAAAATTCTAAATAAATAGAACAATATATTATGTACCTGGATAAGAGGATTCCAGATATCAGTTCTGTTTATAATGTCATCTATATTCCATGTTACCCCACCAAAAATCAAGGTTTTTGAGTGTTACTATCTTAGAAAAAAAAGACCATCAGAACCCAAGTGTAAATGTTGTGTGTTCTTTTTATTTTTTTCTCCTTTAATTTTTATTTTAAAATTGCGGGGAACAATTCAGGATGAGATATATAGATATTCATCGTGCAGATACACTTGTTGATGAGTTTTGCAGTCTCCTACCACAGGCAGATACAACTACTGTCAATCTCATTAACCTGCCCCCCACTGCAGTTCCCACTACTGTCAATCCTTTTCTTATGGTAATACAGTAGTTGTTCAAGGCCCATTTATGAGTGAGAAAATGTGTATAGGTACCATATTTTTTTAAAATCCAATCCTTTTTTGATGAGCAGCACAGTTGGTTCCATGTTCTTGATATTATGAGCAATGTTCTGATAAACATACGTGTGCAGGTATCTTTTTTGTAGAATGATTTCAGTTCTTCCATGTATATTCTCGGTAGGGGGATTGCCAGGTCATATGGAAGAACGACTTTTAGAACTATTAGGAATCGTCACGCTGATTTCCACAGAGTGGTACTAGTGTACACTTCCACCAACAGTGAGAAATGTATGCCCTTTCGCCACATCCTCTTCAGCATCTGTTATTTTTTGAGTTATTATTTCTGACTGGAATTAAGTTGTATTTCAATGTAGTTTTAATTTACATTTCCTCGATGACTACTGAAGCTGCACATTTGTTCATGTATCTGTTGGATGTTCGTATGTCTTCTTTTTGAGGAGTCTATTCATATATTTTGCCCACTTTGAAATGTGGCTCTTTTTTGTTTTTTGTTTTCTCTTTTCAGCACACTTGAGTTCCTTGCAGTTTCTTGATGTTAGACCTTTGTGAGACACGGAGTTGGCAAATATTTTTTCCCAGTCTGTGGGCTGTCTCCCTGCTCTCTTGATGGTTTCTTTGGCTTTGTAGAAGCTTGTCAGTTTAATGAGGTCCCACTTGTCCAACATATCTCTTATGGCCTGGGCACTTTGCTCTTTGATCGGGAATTGGTTGCCAGTTCCAACTTCCATAAAAGTATCTCCTGAATTTTCTAAGGTTCTTACTGTTAATTGTTTTATATTTAGGTCTATGATCTAATGTTAGTGTTAATTTTTGTGTAACGGGATAGGTATGGTTCCTGTTTCAATCTTCTGCATCTGGCCAGTCAGTTTTTCCAGCACTATTAACTGAATAGATAGTTCACTACCCAGTAATGGTTGGTGGAGGTTTTGACCAAGATGAGTTGGTTGAGTAATTGTTTTGCTTCTGGCCCATAATCCTATTCTTGTACTGATAGCAGGCTGTTTTGAATATTATAGTGTAATAATAAAATTTAAAATCTGGGAGTGTGAAACCTCCTGTTTTGCTTTTTTTGCTGAGGATTTTTTGGGCTATTCTTGTTCCTTTATGTTTCCACATTTATTTCTGTATATTTTTAGGTCTGAGAAGAGTGTTGCTTGTAATTTGATGGGTATTGCATTAAATATGTAGATTGCCTTAGGTGAACTGGACATCTTATCAATGTTCATTCTTCCAATCCATGAGCATGAAATATTTTTCCACATGTTTGTGTCACTTTTTATTTATTTGAGCAGTGTTTTGTAGTTTTCATTGTAAAGGTCTTTTACATTTCTGGTTAGGAAGGTGCCAAGGTATTTCATTTTTTTGTGGCTATTGTAAATATAATTGTGCATTCTATTTGGGGTTCTGTTTATTATTGATGTATAGAAATGTGATTGTCTTTTACACATTTATTTTATACCCTGATGTATTGTCAAAGTCCTTTATCAGTGAAAGGAGGTTGTTGGAAGATTCCCTTGGGTTTTCAACAAATACAATTATGTCATCTGAAAAGAGGTAAATTGACTCCCGCTTATTTAGATACCTTAGGGCCATCTGTTCTCTGATTGTTCTAGCTAGGAAATGCAAAAATATGTTCAATAGGATGGGTGAGAGTGGGCATGCTTTTCTTGTTCCAGTTTTCAGCAAAAAAATGGTTCCAATTATTGTTTGTTTAATAGTATGCTGGCTTGGGTTTCTCATAGACGTCTCGTACTGTTTGGAGATATGTTCCACCTATGCCTAGATGTTCAAGGGTTTTTTTTTTAATCAAGAAGAGGTACTTGATTTTATCAAAACCTTTTTTTGCATATAATTATGAAGTCTAGTGGTTTTCATTTTTACATCTGTTGATGTATTTATTTACATTTATGGTCTTACAAATGTTGAACCACACTTGCATCCCAGAGATGAAGCCTACTTGGTCATGATGGATGATTTTTGTGATGTTTTGTTGAATCCAGTTTGCTAGGATCTTGTTGAGAATTTTAGTATCTATTTTCATTAAATGTATTGACCTGTAGATCTCTTTCTTTGTTTTGTCTTTACCTGGCTTGGGTATCAATGTGATGTTAGCTTCATAAAATGCTTTGGGGAGAGTTCCATATTTATAAATCGCCTGGAATACTTTCAGTAAGATTGAAACCAGTTTCTTCTTTTATGATATGCAAAATTCTGCTGGAAAACCATCTGGTCCAGCACGTTTTTTGTAGGTAGATTTCTTATGACATAATCAATTTCCTAGATTTTTATTTATCTATTTAGGGTCTCAATTTCTTCTTGTTTCAGCCTAGAGCAGTTGTGTGGTGTCAGAATGTCTTTCTTTTCCTTTAGATTTTCAAGTCAGTTGTGACTTCATCTTTTGTGTTTCTGATTGAATGTTTTGGTTTATTTCTCTCTTTCTCTTGGTCAGTTTGGCTAGGGGACCATCACTGTTGTTTATCCGTTTGAAGAACCAGCTTTTTGTTTCATTGATTTTTTTGTATTACCATTTTGTCTTCTATGTCATGGATTTGGGCTTTTATTTTGGTGATCTGGACTCTTCTGCTGAAGTTAGGGTTTTGGTGGACTTACTTTTCCAGCTTCCTTAGGTGACATGTTAGGCTTTTAACTTATGATCTTTCCATTTTCTTCATGTGTGTTTGTAGAGATATAAATCCCTCTCTAACTACAGCTTTCCTGGAATCCCAGAGGTTTTTGATAAGATGTTTCTTCATTTTCATTTTTTACCAGATACCTTTTAATCTCTGTTTTGATTTCATTGTTGACCCAGGAGTAACATAGCATCGTACTTTTTAGTGTCCATGTCGTTTTTGGTTTTGGGACAACATTGTTGGTGTTGATATTTATTTTTATTCCACTGTGGTCTCAGAAGATGCATGACAAAATTTCATCTTATGAAATTTGTTTAGGTCGGATTTATTGTCAATGTTGTGGTTGATCTTGGAGTACCTTCCTTGTGGTTATGAGCAGACTGCATATGTTGTCATCATTGGGTGGAGAGTTCTATAGGTATCAATTAAGACCATTTATTTCAGAGTCTCAATGAGGTTCTGGATCTCCTTGGTGATTTTTTGTCTTGATGATATGTCAAGGGTTATGAGTGGGTGATCACCGTCCCCAGCAATGATAGTGTTAGAGTTGATCTCTTTTTTAAGTTTGAGAAGAAGCTACTTTATGAACGTTGATGATCCTATATGTGTTTATGCATATATATGTTTACATATATGTATATACGTTGGTGCATTTATGTTTAGGATGGATATTTCTTGTTGATGTGCATAACCTTTTATCATTATGCAGTGACTTTCCTCATCTTTTTAAACTTTTGATAGCTTAAAGGGTATTTTGTCAGAGGTTAAATTGCAACTCCAGCTTACTTTTATGTTCCAGTCACCTGAAATTTTGTTTTCCATCCTCATACTTTGAGTCTGTGAGTGTCCTTTCTGGTGAGATGAATCTTTTGGAGACTATATATTGTTGCCTTGTCATATTTTATCCATTTTGCCATTCTATGTCTTTTCAGTGGTACATTTATTCCATTCACATTCAGGCTAATTATTGAAATGTGAGGGTTTATGTTTCTCATGAGGTACTTTGAGAGTTGTTGTTGTACATGTTTGTTTATTGTCTTTCTTTTGGTGTTTTGGATTGACTCATGTGTGTTTTCAATCTTTTTCCTGTACTCTTGTGAAGAACATTGTGTTTCAAATTTCCCTTTTCTTCTGTGTTTAATACTTTCATAAGTGTTTATTGTAGAACTGGTCTAGAGACAGCATAAGTTCTTTGGGATTGAATGTCTTGAAAATATTTTAATTCTCTCTTGCAGACAAAGCGTAGATTAGCTGGGCAGGTAATTTTGCAGTTGAAATTGTTTATGTTTGAGAACATTGACAAGTGGACTATAACCTCTCCTAGCCTGAAGTGTCTCTGTAGATATGTCTGCTGTCATTTTAACTGGTGTTCCCTGGTAGGTAGTCTGGCATTTATCTCTTAGGATTTTTTCTTTTACACCTACTTTGTTTAGATGAATTGCCATGTGTTTAGGAGTTGGTCTTGTTATTTGTTTTCTTGCAGGTGTTCTCTGAATCTCTTGTGTTTGCATGGCCATATCACTGATGAGATGAGGGAAGTTTTCTCGAATAATTTCATGAAATGTTTGTTCTGAAGTTGTCTGTCTCTTTTTCTGCCTTAGAAACTCCAATTGCTCTTAGGTTTGTCCTATTGAAGTAATCTCTCTCTTGAACGTTTTTTACTGTGTTTTTAAGATTTTTTATGTTTTAAAAGTTTGGGTTAGTACTATATTTTGGTCCTCAAGCTCTGAGATTATTTATTCTGCTTGATTGATTCTGATATACATAAATATCAGTGTGTTGTTTATTTTATTTTATTTTATTTTATTTTATTGAGTTGGAGTCTCACTCTGTCACCCAGACTGGAGTGCAATGGTCACTCCTGGCCACCACAGCCTCAACCTGCTGGGCTCCAGCGATCCTTCTGCCTCAGTCTTCCAAGCAGCAAGAATTACAGGCATGCGCTACCACGTCCGTCTGATTTTTTGATTTATTGTAGAGATGAGATCTCGCTGTCCAGGTGGGTCCTGAACCCGCAGGCTCAGGCAATCCACTCACCTCAGCCTCCCAAAGGCATGGAATTACAGGCTGAGTCACTGAGTACGGCTTATGTTGTTTATTTTATTCACTTATTCTTGATTGCTGTTATCTTGGTTATCAACTCCTTTATTCTTTTCTATTGTCTCTCTTCATTTCTATTTATTCTCACCATAAGTTTCTTGATATCTGTGTTTGTGGTTTGAAACCAGTCATTCTGAGGACTCTTCATTTTTTGTTTTCTGAGGTCTGTAATTTCAGTTACTGACCTTTCATGGGTCTATGGGAGGCTTATATTCTTCTCTTGGTTTTTCTTCATTTGTATAGTTTTTCCTATGTCATTTAAAAAACTCTATAATTGTGTTGTTCAATTATAAGGGAAAACTTTTATTTCTTTTTGATCAATCCCTTATTCACTCTTACATAGATCTTCTGATTTTGTTCAATTCTGAAGCTGGATTGTGGACAGGGTTCTGTGGCTTTTGCCATTTTGAAATTTAATATGGGTAAGCTGTGATTCAGAAGGTATCTGCAGATCCCAATATTCACTGACAGGTGTGTGGACCCTCAGAACCCACTTCCCACTACCATGCAGTCGTTCCATGCAATGGAGGTGTCTTTGTGGCTCCTGAAAGAAAAGGGAAAATAGTGGAAAGAGAGAAGAAGATGAAAGGGAGATAGAGAAAGAGAGAAGCAGAAGAGGGAACACAGACAGGCACCACCTTATGAACAAACAGAGAAACAAAGACTGAAAAAACAAACAAAAGAAAAAGCCACACAGGCAATTTTACAAAAAAAAAGCCTTTTCTCACTGGCATACTCTTACTTAAAAATATCCATGCATTAACAGAAAATAAAAAAATTAAAACAACAGAAACAAGGTAAAAACATAAACAAAAGCAGAAAGAGAAAAAAGCTAACACACACACACACACACACACACAAACTATCTCTTTGACCATTTCTGTGGCCTCAGGTTCCTTGGAGGCCTCCCTTTTAAGGAGTAGCTCGATTTCCAGTCCATTCTCTCTGTTCTCTGAGCAGACTGACATGATTGCTCTTGATGTGGGTTTGATGGCTCACAGACTACTGTGAAAGGAGTATTGATCATATCCTGACTCAACCTTCTCACTGTTCCCTTTTTTGTCTCCCAATCAGTTCTGATAGGGCTGTGCTTGCTTCAGCATGGGGGAGGGGTGTCTGTCTCTTTGAGTTAGGTAACAAGAGAGCATCTGGGTCCAAAAATGGAGGCTGAGTATATCTGGGCAGAGCATTGCAGTCTCATGTCAGTCCTGAGACTGAGAAAATGGTGCCTATGGGGGTCTTTTCACCACCTCTGGTGGTTTATTCTAGATTTTCACCACCACCACCTGCTTCATCCTGCTTGGGCCCAGTCTGTTACTACAGGTGATGGTGTGGGTTAGGTGACTGGTGGTGAGGGACAGTTGTTCTCTACTGACCCCTCTCAAGAGAGTCGTAAGAATGGCAGACAATCCTGTGTGTCTGGGTCTCCAATCTCAGGGCAGTGTTGGGTTGCAATCACCTCCCGAGAAGAGCCCTGGGTGCATGAATTTGGGTTTCCATCAGACAGAGTTTTACTCACCCACTGGTACACACCCACTGATGCAGAGAGTCTTTATGGACTCTTAATTTTGCAGAGACTTTCATAGTTCAACCTGTTCAGTTGTTATCTTGCCTCTGTGATTTTTTTACCACAACATTTAACTTGAAGAAACTAAAATTTTGCAATTGTTCTTTAACACATCAGTTATTTGATGTTATAGGATAAACAAAAGTTCAAAAATCTGGAGCAAGGCAAGGTCATGATATATAAATAGAACAGAATATTACTATATCTGGTCAGATGTCAAAAAATGTTAGATGAGCTAGTGCATGATTAATTAGACAAATCATTGCATTTCTCAAATTCAAGTGTAATATGAAGTTAGAGTTGAAATTCTCAGAGGACATACAGTTGGGACATTTCTATTGCATTTCAAGCCACCTTCTTCAGGATTGGGGACACAGAACAAAAGGTCCGGCATTCACTCCCTGAGACTGTTGTGTCTGGGATAGAAGAACTGCAAGTATGGCTGAAAAGCATTCAAACCTACCTCCCCTGCTACCACCAAATCACCAAAGAATTAATCTGCAGGGGTGAAACACCTAAAAGACACTGTGTTATAAGCGTAAAAGAAAACCATGAGACTGGATGAGAAGGAAGAAATGCACCCACGTTGTGTCTAGGCTAACCACTTCTCTCTTCCCTCAGGAAAATCAGCTTTATTCTTCAGGAAAGAGCACTAAAAGCAGACGTTGAGACATCTGTGTAATGTAATACCAGTAGAGGGAGAAATATCTTGGAAAAAATCAGAAACTCAGCCTCAGGAATGGGAGTGAAAACATGAACCAGAATCACACCTATAGAAGTGACAGGGACAGTGAGAAATAGAAAGCCAAACACTACATATTCTCCTTGAAAATTGGGATCTGTACAATGGTCACACATGTACATATA
The DNA here is from genome assembly GCF_000164805.1 of Carlito syrichta. Lineage (NCBI taxonomy): Eukaryota > Metazoa > Chordata > Mammalia > Primates > Tarsiidae > Carlito > Carlito syrichta. The sequence goes on along the minus strand of NW_007247729.1, from coordinate 144,332 downwards.
GAGTGGAAAATAAGCATTGCATGCTGCCAAATGTGGGATGTTGGTTCCTGTGGAAAATTTACCTACGGAAAAAAATATTCACACTTCTGGTAATAGGCACACTAAAAGGCTAGACTTCACCACTACACAATATTTGCACTTAATAGATCTGCACTTGTCCCCTTAAATAAATGAGAATCAACAAATTTCTAAAAAATAACTGCCACCGATTTGTAGAGTATTTTGTGATACCAAACTGCATGCAGGAGGTGCAGATCTATATAAAATCATATTTAAGAGCAAAATATTTAACAAGTCACTTTACAGAGTAATATATATAATTTTATTCAAAATTTTATGTTTATATATAGGGCAATGCCTTCTTATATATTAGCAAATGACAAGTAGATTTTAAATTATAAACACAATTCTACTTACATTAGCACTCCAAACTAAAACACTTAGGTAAAAATATAACATAATATGAACATTATGTGCATCAGAAAATCTTATTAACTCTGATGAAATAAATAAAATCCTAAATAAATAGAGCAATAATTATGTCCCTGGGTATGACCTTCCCCGATATTAGCTCTGTTCCTACTGTCATCTAGATTCCATATTACTTCAACAAAAGTCAAGGTTTTTGATTGTTTCCATCTTAAAGACATCATCCGAACCCAAATGTAGATGTGTGTTCTTTTAAAATACGTAACCTGTTGTATTATTTAAAAAAGTCTGATGGAAAATAGAGAGTTAATCCTAGTGAGAAATCTTTTATGAAAACATTTATCTTCACTCTCCAACACTTAAAGATATACTGAGTAATTTCTGATACCTGAGATAGAAAACTTGATATTACTCTACCTAAAATTATAAGCTCACTTCCCCATAGACACATAATACATGTATGGTCTCATAAACACTCTCAATACACATTCCTTCTTATAAAAGTAATATGAAATACAGATACATGCAAGCCTACATCCAGTCCACTCTGACAAGGAAGGTTAGAGACAATAGCTATCCCCAGTCTCTGTGAACCTCACCATGTGAAAATTTGTGGTCAAGTGTGCTTGTCCTCTTGTAACTGATGCTGAAGCTGGACTTGACTTTTATCTTCTTCCAATTACATCCTTCCTCTGCACCTACCATTACATGTCAATAACGTCAGTGTAGAGTTATGCTGTTGCTTGTCACGTAGATTGAGTCACACCCTAAACCCGAAATTGCTCTTGCATTTGGTCACTTCATCACAACCAGACTTTTGCTTGATGCAATTGTTGGACAGGATGTTGAATTCAAGAAAAGAAACTCACATAGTATGCCTATGCTGGTTTAATCTTTTATTTCTCTTGGTAGCTAAAAATGCAACCTATGGGAATAGTTGTCACTTACTACTACATCCTTTTTTTTTAATATGTGGGATGCAGCTCAGTGTTAAGTACATAATTGTTGATTGTGCAGGTAAAATTTGGGCCTCCCTTTGGTTCCCACAATGACTAGTTTGAGAAAGAATACCCTGAGAGATTTTAGGCAACCTCCCCTAGCAGTGACCCACTATTGTCATCTCTTGCTTATAGTATTATGATAAATGTTCAGGGTCCACTTATGAGTGAGTACATGTGGTACTCAGGTCTTTGCTTCTGTGATAAAACACTGAGTATTTTAAACTCTAAGTACATCCAGTTTGCTGCAAGATCCATAATTTTGTTTATCTCTAAGGCTACATAATATTCAGTCACGTATATGTATCACATTTTCTTTATCCAGTCCAAGTTTGATGAGCAGCATCGTTGGTTCCATGACTTTGTTATTGTGAATAATGCTGCCATAAACATGCATGTGCAGGTCTTTTTTTCACAGAATGATTTGAGTTCCTACAGGTACATTCCCATAAAGAAATTGCTAGATCATGCTAAAGGTAGGCGATTAAATCTTTCAGAAATTGACACATTGTTTTCCACAGAGGTTGCACTATTATACACTCCCACCTAGTGTGTAGAAGTGTTGCCTTTTCCCGGCATCCTCTCCAGCATCTGTTATTTTTTGATTTATTGATGATGGCCAGCCTGACTGATGTTAGATGATATTTAAGTGTGGTTTTAATTTGTAGTTCTTTGAAGATAAGTGAGGCTGAACTTTTTTTTTTTAACGTGTCTGGTGGCTGCTTGTATGTCTTCTGAGAAATGCCTATTTATATATTTGGCCCACTTTTTATAGGGTTATTTGTTTTTTTTTTTCCTTTTGGCACATTTGAGTTCTTCATAGATTCTGGATGTTAGACCTTTTTCAGGTAAATGGCTGGTAAATAATTTTTACGGGTTGTTACCCTGCTTTCTTGATGGTTTCTTTTGCTTTGTTAATTTTTTTAGTTTGATGAGGTCCCATTTGTCTATATTATCGTTTATGGCATTCACTGTTGGAGAATTGATCAGGAATTGGTTGCCTACTCCAATATGTCTAAGAGTTTTTCATATATTTTCTTCAAGAATTCTTAAAGTTTTGGTTTTACATTTAGATCTTTGAAGCAGTTAAAGTTGATTTTTGTGTAAGGTGATAGGGGTTTTAATCTTTTACATGTGGTCAGCCAGTTGTTCCAGCCTCATTTACTGGATGAGTTCTCCTCTACCCAGTGGTTGTTGGTGGAGGCTTTGTCAAAGATTATTTGGTTGAGAAATTGAATATTTGCTTCTGAAACCTCTATCCTGTTCCATTGGTCTATATGCCTGTTCTTGTACCAATTAATTATTGTAGCATTATAGTGGAGTTTAAAGTCTGGAAATGTGATACCTCACACTACCACCATCTTAAAATAATATTTTGTTGCTTGATGTGTTCTCTATCATAGGATACTTCAAGTACAAAGCAACAGTCACAGGCTCCATTTCAGTGAAAACATCACATGCAGGTATTACACACGGAGGACAATGTCTTCTATTTAATCATAGTCTATTATTTTGGATACTAGAAAACATTTCATCAGGTGTTTACCACAGGGGTGATTAGACTCACTAATCCTTCTTCTACGTACTATTTATAGACACATTTTTGTAACTACGGGTCAACAGCATGATCTTAAAATACTCAATGTTTGCAGGCATACACAGTATTCTGGGTGACAAGATCCTGCTTATAACACATTTTAATTTAGGGTTTATACTGCCTTTCATGAAAAGGTCATAAACCACCTGAATACAAGCCCACACAAGCCCATTTGCAGAGACTTCACCAGTCTTTTCATTGTCATATTAGGTTATGTGCTTATGGGAAAATTTGAAAGATGTAGAAAATCTGGAAAGCATGCTGGTGTTTGCAATGGCTCATGAACTATCCTCCAAGAGCAACCAGATTCCTTGGTTTCTAATGACATCTTTCTGGATCACATATTAGTAACATAGACACTCATGCTTCAAACAGCCTTTGTAAAAGAAGTGCTACAGTGGCATCAACAAACTCATGGATTATGAGGAGTTGAGTCTCTTAAGAAAAAAAATGTATTGCTTAAAGGGACTTATCTGGAGTTAAATTAAGTAAATTGACTCCATATCTTTGGTGACTAGTGATGTTGAGCATTTTTTTTCATGTCTGTTGGCTGCTTGAATATTTTCTTTTTAGAAGTATCTATTCATATCTTTCCCCCCAACCTTTGGAATGGTTTGTTTTGTTTTGTTTTTTTCTTTTTGGCATACTTGAGTTCCTTGTAGATACTAGATGTCAGGTCTTTGTCAGATATACAGTTAGCAAATATATTTTTTTCCAGTCTGTGTGTTGTTCCCTGCTTTCTTGATGGCTTATTTCGCTTTGTGAAGCTTGTAAGTTTGATGAGGTCCCACTTGTCTATCTTATCTCTTATGGCATGGGCATAAGGGGCATAGGGTTTTGAACAGTAATTGGTTGCCAGTTTCAACTTTCATAATAGTGTCCTGCATTTTCTAAGGATCTTATAGTTTGAGGTCCTGTGTTTAGGTGTTTCATTTAGAGTTGATTTTTGTGTAAGTTGATAGGTAGGGGTCTTTTTTTAATCTTCTGCATGTCATCAGTTGGTTTTCCCAGCACCATTTACTGAATAAGTTCTCCTATCCCCAGTATTTGGTTATGGAGGCTTTGTTGAATATGAGTTCATTGAGAAACTGCATTTTTTTTCTGGAAACTCTATCCTGTTCTATTGGTCTATATGTTTGTTCTTGTACCAATAGCAGACTGTTGAGAATCCACCTAACTCTGCCTAACTCCAGTCAAGATGGCCATCATCACTAACTCAACAAACAACAAATGCTGGAGAGGATGCTGGTAAAACAGACCCCTTCTACACTGTTGGTGGAAGTGTAAACTAGTTTAACTTCTGGGGGAAAACAGTTTGTCGATTCCTAAAAGATTTAAAAATCAACCTTCCATAAGACCCCACAATCTCCCTACTGGGAATATACCTGGTGGAACTCAAATCCCTCTATGGAAGATATATCTGCACATGAATATTTATTGCAGCATTATTCTCAATTGCAAAAACATGGAACAAAATTTTCTGCCCATTAAATGAGGACTGGATTTTAAAAAGTGGTGCATACACACAACTTAATATACACAGCCATAAAGGACAAAATTATTAGCTCTGTAGATACTTGAATGGACTTACAATCTGTAGTACTAATTTATCTACTGCAGTAACAAAGAAATGAGTATCACATGTTCTCACACATAAGCAGACATTGGACAATTAACACAATAATATTAGAAAGGATTGGCAGTAGTGGGAAACTTCCAGGGGAGAGGAGGGCACACCTCCCCAGCAAGGGTGTTTGCATAATGAACATTTGAATACCTAACACTGAAATGTATCCCACATCTTTAAAAAAAGAAAAAAAAATCAAATTGATTCCAAATGGCTCATGGATGAGGTCATAGATTGACATCATTTATCAATAGGTGTGATATTTGTCACTACCAGCTAAGGCACTCAATTGAAGATATAAGGTCAGACCGGGGCAACACAGCTTAGTCATATTCCATAGTTCATGCACAGACATGACAATTTTAGTTGAATTTCACTATTGAATGCATTTCCCAAGCTTTCTTGAACTATGATCTCCAAGGACCTTCTGACCCAGCAGAACTGCTTACCATTTCTTGGAGTTTTTGGTTCAATTAAAATATTAGTACATTTAATTGTTGACATTGTTTGAATATTGGTTTCCTCAAAAACTCATGCTAGAATTTGGCTGCCACTGTAACAATGCTGAGTGGTAGGGCATATAGATGTGATAGTGCCATGAGTGTATTGCATTATAAACAGGACTATCACCACTATTAATAGGTGATCCAGCTCCCTTTTACCTCTATTCGCCTGGGTTGCTTCAGCACTAAGGTGCTCACCAGATGTGAGAGTCCTGCCTTGGCCTTCCCAGCTCTAGGAAGAGCCAGTATGAGCCAATATGTTCTCATTCATTATCAATTACAGAGTCAGGGTATTTTAAAACTAACAACAATAACATAACTAGAATAATTGGGCTTAATGTTATTTCCACTAGAAATTGAATATTTAATTTTATCAGCTCCAGAAATTATAAAATTAAACGTTAAACAGATGTGGAGGAAACATTGAAATGACCACAAATATGCAAGCATTGATGACAAAGAAATTAAAGAAATTAATTGTGAAAGTACACGTTGAAAGTGGCCAGTGAGATCTAAGGTTATAAGAGATTATATGAAATAAGATAGGGAAATTATTATTTGTATTTGACATTAAAATTGTTACTTTAAAAAGTGTGAGTAGCTTTCAGAGTTGATTGTGTAAACAATAAATTAGAACAAGTTATAGAGACAATTAAACTTGTAAGACCAGGAGAAATACAGTATATTCCACTCTATGGTTTCAGGTGTTTTGCTTTGTTTTGTTTTGTTTTTTTGTGGGTTTTTTAAGTTTTATTTTAAAGATATGGGGTACAATTCAAGGTTACATATACAAATGTTCATTATGTAGTAATCCTTGTTGAGGTGTTCCCCCCTTCCCCCCAGCAGATTCCTACTACTGCCAAACCTGTCTCCTCCCTCCCTTCCACTGCCAACGGTTTCCAAATACTGCTAATATTTTACTTATAGTATTATAATAATTGATCAAGATCCTTTTATGAGTTAGAACATGTGATACTCAGTTCTTTGTTTCTGTGATACATTACTTAGTATCAGGTTTTTAAATAAAAGCAGTAGGTGGTTTCATCTGAATGGGAGGTGGGATCACTGCTGTTCTGGTAAGATTCTTGAGGAATGGCTGTTAATAAACTCACAGAAGAGAGGTTGTGGGACATAACTGGGAGGTGACGGTGACTCTTGTGGTGGCCCTGGGATGCATTATGTGAGAAAACCTCATGGTTTCATTTTCTACTTATTGCCCATTGAAGACTTTAGACTGTGTTGCACTCACATCTTATTGTTTGAAAAGAAGAGAAACACATGAATATGAATTACTGATTACTTTGCCTTGTCTTACTTTATTCCACTTAGGAGCACTTATTACACAAAGAACACAATAATGTGCAAGAGGAGAGAATTGCTGGTGGATGTCACACACAAAATGATGTTCAATGTAAGTGACCTTCCCATGAAAGAAGGAAGTCAGGTATTTGCTTACAATAAATATGAGTAAATAGCAGGATATTGTGTGCCATATTTTGCCATTTATGCATCAAACAGAATTCACAAATGTTTTTTAACTAAACTGATAATATAGAAATTTTATAGTTCTTTTCTTTTGGTAATTTAGCAATATTTCCCATGGCTGTAACTATGGCAGTTTTCTCAGGATGCTCTGAGATCCTCTGAGAGTTTCTGGCACAGTTCCTGAAGCAAAAACCTGCACGAGGAAGTGAGTCCCCTACTCCACGTGTACAGTGACTTAAGGGGTAACCCATTATCTTGGCAATCCTCAGCATTCAGTTACTTGTTAATAATTTCTATTTTGATGTTCTAATTGTCACACATGGCATTTGGCAGTGTTGGCACAAGACATATTTAAGATTTGCTTATCCCTGAACAGGACATTGCATAAGAGAAATAAAAGCAACCCCACCTTCCCTCAAAAACAGAATTGAAGAAGGGGAGGGAAAAGGGGAGAGGGAGAAAAATCTACAGAAATGAAGAAAAACCAAAAGAAGAGTACGGGTCTCTCCCAGACGCCTGGGAGAGCAGACACTGAGAAAATTGACTTTGGAATGCAAACAATGAAAAGACCCCCAAATGAAGGGTCTCAAACTGTAAATGTAGATATCAAGACAATAATGGAGAGATTAAAAAGAAGTGAGGAGATATAAGAAGAAACTAGGAAGGAGCTGATATCTGAGATAACAGTAATAAAGAATATTGTAAATGAAATAAATAACAAACTGATAAGCATGGAAAGCAGAATTACCCAAGCAGAAGAATCTCAGAGCCAGAGGACCAAAATATAGAAATAACGCAAATGCTTAAAATCACAGAAAATAAGCTAAAAAAGACAGAACAAAATCTCCAAGAGATGAGTGACTACCTCAAGAGGCCTAACATAATAGTAATCAGACTCCCTGCAGCAGAAAGAGAAACAGAGACCACATTGGAAAAAACTTTCCATGAGATCATTCAAAAAAACTTCCCTTATCTAATCAGTGATGCAAAAATTCAAACACAAGAGATTCAGAGAACCCCTGCAAGACAACAAATGAGAAGACCAACTCCTAGACACATAATAATTAGTCTAAATAAAGTAGGCACAAACGAAAAAATCCTAAAGGCAGCAAGAGAAAAAGACGAGATCACCTACCATAGAAGACCAATCAGAATAGCAGCAGATTTTTCTGCAGAAACCCTGCAGGCTAGAAGAGCTTGGAGCCCTATCTTCAAAGTCCTAAAAGATAAACAATTTCAACCAAGAATAACCTACCCAGCCAAGATAAGCTTCATTAGTGAGGGAGAATTAAAATCTGTCCCAGATATCCAATCCCTAAGAACTTATGCTGCCACCAAACCATCTTTACATGAAACACTTAAGAAAGTACTAAACACAGAAGAAAAGGAAAAAAGAACAACATTCTTCATAAGAGTACAGGGGAAAGAATAAAATATACCCAACCCCAAAACCAAAAGAACAAAAAAGAAAAGGAAAAAACCAATTGGAAGAACAACAACTCAATAAGAACTCCATGACAGGGACGAACTCTCACATTTCAATAATTAGCCTGAATGTGAATGGACTAAACTCACCACTGAAAAGACATAGAATGACAAAATGGATAACATATCATCAGGCAACAATATACTGCCTTCAAGAGACATATCTCATTCGAAAGGACATACACAGACTCAAAGTAAGAGGATGGGAAACAAATTTTCAGGCAAATGAAACACAAAAGAAAGGAGGAGTAGCACTTCTAATTTCAGACAAAATACCATTTAAGCTATCAAAAATTAAGAAAGATACAGAGGGCCACTACATAATAATAAAAGTTTCACTCCATCAACAAGAAATATCTATCCTAAACATATATGCACCCAACATAGGTGCGCCAACATTCATAAAGCAATTACTAGGAAACCTAAAGAAAACATTGACTCTAACACCATCATAACTGGGGACTTTAATACACCACTCACAACCCTAGACAGATCATCAGGACAAAAAATCAGCAAGGAGATCTGGAACCTCAATGAGACTCTGGACAAAATGTATTTAATTGATACCTACAGAACACTCCATCCAAAGACCACAGAATACACATTCTACTCATCACCGCATAGAATGTATTCTAAGATCGACCACATAATTGGACACAAATCAAGCATAAGCAAATTTAAAAGGACAGAAATCTACCAGGCACCTTCTCGGACCACAGTGGAATAAAAATAACATTGACACCAACAAGTTCCCCCCAAAACCCACAAAGACATGGACACAAAACAGCATGATGCTAAACAACTCCTGGGTCAATGATGAAATCAAAACAGAGATCAAAAGATACCTCGATACAAATGAAAATGAAGAAACATCTTACCAAAATCTCTGGGACACCTTAAAAGCTGTAATAAGAGGGGAATTTATATCCCTACAAACACACCTGAGGAAAATGGAAGAAATATAAATTAACAACCTAACAGGCCACCTAAAGAAGGTGGAAAAGCTAGACCACAAAAACCCTAATTTCAGCAGAGGAATTCAGATCACCAAAATAAAAGCCCAATTCCAGGACATAGAAGACAAAAAGATAATACAAAAACATCAATGAAAGAAAAAGCTGGTTCTTTGAAAGGATAAACAAGATTGATTGTCCCCTAGCTAGTCTGACCAAGAAAAAACGAGAAAAAAACCAAATAAGCACAATCAGAAACACAAAAGATGAAGTCACATCTGACCCTGAAGAAATACAAAAGATCATTAGAGACTACTACGTACACTTGTATGGAAACAAACTTGAAAACCTTAAGGAAATGGAGGACTTTCTGACATCACACGACCTACCTAGGTTGGAACAAGAAGAAATTGAGACCCTAAATAGACCAACAACAATCAAGGAAATCGACTACTTAATACGAAAACTTCCTACAAAAAAAAGCCCTGGTCCAGATGGCTTTCCAGCAGAATTCTAAAAGACATTCAAGGAGGAGCTGATACCAATCCTACTGAAGGTATTCTAGGCGATTGAAAAAGATGGAACTCTCCCCAAATCATTTTAGGAAGTCAACATCACATTGATACCCAAGCCAGGTAAAGATCCAACAAAGAAAGAGAACTACAGGTCAATATCTTTGATGAACATAGATGCTAAAATTCTCAATGAGATCCTAGTAAACCGGATTCAGCAATACATCTCAAAAATCATCCACCATGACCAAGTAGGCTTCATTCCTGGGATGCAAGCCTGTTTCAATATTCGTAAAACCATAAATATAATTAAATACATCAAAAGATGCCAAAACAAAAACCACATGATCATATCATTAGATGCAGAAAAAGCTTTTGATAAAATCCAGCACACTTTATTGATAAAACCCCTTGAACATCTAGACATACGGGGAACATACCTCAAAATAGTAAAAGGCATCTATGAGAAACCCACAGCCAGCATACTCCTAAATGTACAAAAATTGGAACTAGTTCCACTGAAAACTGGAACTAGACAAGGATGCCCACTCTCACCCCTCCTGTTTAACATAGAATTAGAAGTCCTGGCTAGAGCAATCAGAGGTATTCAAATAGGAAAAGAGGAAGTCAAGTTATCTCTCTATGCAGATGATATGATTGTGTACCTTGAAAACCCAAGAGAATCTGTCTAAGGCCTCCTTACATTGATAAAGGACTTTGGAAAAGTCCCAGGATACAAAATAAAGGTACAAAAGACAATCACATTTCTCTACATCAATAATAAACAAACAGAAACCCAAATAAAAAACACAATTCCATTCACAACAGCCACAAAAAAAATGAAATACCTTGGGATCTTCCTAACCAGAGATGTGACAGACCTTTACAATGAAAATTACAAAACACTGCTCAAAGAAATAAAAGCTGACATGAACAGGTGAAAAAATATCCCATGCTCATGGATCGGAAGAATCAATATTGTGAAGATGTACATCTTACCTAAGGTAATCTACAAATTCAATGCCATACCCATTAAATTACCAACAAAATTCTTCTCAGAGCTACAAAAAACAACCTAGGAATTCATATGGAAACATAAATGTCCAAGAATAGCCAGAACAATCCTCAGCAAAAAAAAAAAAGCAGGTGGTATCACAATACCAGACTTCAAACTTTACTATAAAGCTACAATCATCAAAACAGCTTGGTACTGGTACAGGAACAGGCATATAGATCAATGGAACAGAATTGAGATTCCAGAAGCAAAACCTCAATTTCTCAACCAACTCATCTTCGACAAAGCCCCCCCCCACCTACCACTGGGGAGAGGAGAACCTATTCAGTAAATGGTGCTGGGAAAACTGGCTGACCACGTGCAAAAGATTGAAACAGGACCCCTATCTATCCCCGTGCACAAAGGTTAACTCCAAATGGATCAGAGACCTAAATGTAAAACCTCAAACCATAAGAACCTTAGAAAATGAAGGAAATACTCTCATGGAAATCGGAACTGGCATCCAATTCTTGTACAAAACCTGAAACCCACAGGTCATAAGAGAGAAGATAGACAAATGGGACCTTATTAAACTCACAAGCTTCTGCAAAGCCAAAGAAACCATCAAGAGAGCATGGAATCAGCCTACAGACTGGGAAAAAGTATTTGCCGACTCTAGGTCTGACAAAGGCTTAACATCCTGGATCTACAAGGAACTGAAACGTACTGAAAAGAAGAAAACAACCACCTCCATTATAAAATGGGCAAAAGATATGAACAGACATTTCACAAAAGAAGACATCCGAGCAACCAACAAACACATGAAGAAATGTTCAACCTCACTATTCATCAGGGAGATGCAAATCAAAACCACACTGAGATACCACCCAACCCCAGTCAGAATGGCAATTATTGACAAGTGAAAAAAATAACAGCTGCTGGAGAGGGTGTGGTGAAAAGGGAATACTTCTACACTGTTGGTGGGTGTGTAAACTAGTGCAACTTCTGTGGAAAGCAGTGTGGCAATTCCTAAAAGCTCTAAATACCAACCTCCCATATGACCCGGCAATCCCCTTACTGGGAATATATCCTGAAGAACACAAATCACTCTATAAAAAAGATAACTGCACACGCATGTTTATCGCAGCGTTGTTCACAATAGCAAGAACCTGGAAACAACCATGCTGCCTATCAAATGTTTTACATATACATGATGGAATACTACACAGCCATAAAAAAGAACAAAATCATGAATTTCACAGCAACCTGGATGGAACTAGAGTCTATAATACTGAGTGACCTCTCACAGAAACAAAGATCCGAGTATCACATATTCTCACTCATTTAATGGACCTTGAATACCCAATGTAATACTATAAGAAAATGACTGATGGTACTGGCAAACTATGGGGGAGAAGTGGATGGGATTAACAGTAGCAAATATCTGTCTGGGGATGGGAAAACACCTCTTATATACAGGGTACCTGAATGAAATGTAATTGTATACCTAACTCAACTGTACCCCACAAAACCATAATAAAAAATATTGATTAATATAAAAATTAAAAAAATAAAAATTTAAATAATCAATATAGTCTATTTACATAACATTTGCATTGTATTGGATATTATTATAAGAAATTTAGTGATAAGTTAAAGTAAATAAGAGAATGTACATAGGTTGTGTGCTATCACCACGTCATTTTATACAGGGCTTGAAATCGCCAGGAATCCTGGAACCAAATCGCCTGTAGATACCCAGGGAAAGCTATATATATATAAAGACACTTTATTTTACCAGTATCTTCCCAGTGAGAGTACTTGTCAGTCATTTAGGCCCAGCTTTGTTTACTCAATTTACCAGTCTCTGTTCTCTTTTTTCCCCAAATATCTGTTGCACTTTTAAAAACACTCAGAAATGTACTTTCCACCAATATAAATGGAAAATTGTGTTACATGTCAAAAATTAAGCCAGGCACGGTAGCTCAGCCTGTAATCCCATGCTTTTGGGGGCTGAGATGAGTGGATTGCCTGAACCCGTGCGTTTGAGAACTGCCTGGACAGCGAGTCCTCGTCTCTACAATAAATAAAAAAATTAGCCGGTGTGGTAGCACATGCCTGTAATTCCAGCTACTCGGAAGGCTGAGGTGGAAGGGTTGCCGGAGCCCAGCAGGCCAAGACTGCAGTGGCCAGGAGCGGCCACTGCACTCCAGTCTGGGCAACAGAGTGAGACTCCAACTCAAAAAAAAAAAAAAAAGATGTGATTGTCTTTTGCATATTTATTTTATACCCTGAGACTTTTCCAATGTACTTTATCATGGCGCAAGGAGGTTTTTGATGGATTCTCTTAGGTTTTCATGGTACACAACCATGCCATCTGTAAAGAGAGAAAACTTGATTTAATCTTTTCCTATTTGGATACTCCTGATCACCATCTCTTTTTTGATTGCTCTAGTCAGTACTTCCAAAACTGTATTGAACAGGAGGGGTGAGAGTTGGCATACTTGTCTTATTCCAGTTCTCAGGGAAAATGTTTACAATTTTGTTCTTTTTAGGAGTATGCTGGCTGTGGGTTTCCAGTAGATGGCTTCTACTATTTTGAGGTATTGTCCACGTATGCCTAGATATTCGAGGGTTATTATCAATAAGGAGTGCTGTATTTTCTCAAAAGCGTTTTCTACATCTAATGATATAATCATGTGATTTTTGTTTTGACATCTGTTGATGTATTTCATTAAATTTATGGTTTTACGAATGCTGGTTCAGCCTTGTGTCCCAGGGATGAAACCTACTTGGTCCTGATGGATGATTTTTGAGATGTGCTGTTAAATCTTGTTTGCTAGGATCTTGTTGAGAATTTTAGCATCTATGTTCAAAGACCAAAGATATTGGCCTGTAGTGCTCTTTTTTGTTGGATCTTTACCTGGCTTGGGTAATGTGATGTTAGCTTCATAAAATGATTTGGGACGAGTTTCATCTTTCTCAATTGATTGAAATACTTTCAGGACGATTGGAATCAGCTATTCCTCTAATGTCTTACAGATTTCTGATGGAATTCCTTCTGGTCCAGGGCTTTTTTTTGTAGGTAGTTTTTTTTTTATTATTACGTAGTCAATTTCCTTAATTGTTATTGGTCTATTTAGGGTCTTGACTTCTTGTTTCAACCACGGCAGGTTGTGTGATGTCAAAAAGTCATCCACTTCCTTGATGTTTTGTTTCCATACAAGTGTACATAGTAGTCTCTAATGATCTTTTGTATTTCTTCAGGGTCAGATGTGACTTCATCTTCTGTGTTTATGCTTGTGTTTATTTGGGCTTTTTCTCTTTATTTCTTGGTTAGTCTACCTAGGGAACCATGGATCTTGTTTATCCTTTCAAAGAACCACCTTTTAGTTTCATTGATTTTTTTGTATTATCTTTTTGTCTTCTATGTCCTGGATTTCGGCTTTTATTTTGGTGATCTGGATTCCACTGCTGCAGTTAGGGTTTTGGTAGCCTTGATTTCCCACCTTCCTTAGTTGGTTTGTTTGGCTGTTAATTTGTGATCCTTCCATTTTCTTTTTTTTTTCCTTTTTTTTCTTTTTTTGAGTTGGAGTCTTACTCTGTCACCCAGACTGGAGTGCAGTGGTTGCTCTTGGCCACCACAGCCTTGACCTGCTGGACTCAGATGATCCTTTCACCTCAGCCTTCCAAGTAGCCGGAATTACAGGCGTGTGCTACTATGTCCGGCTAATTTTTTTATTTTATTGTCGAGAAGAGGTCTTGCCTGCCCAGGCGGGTCTCAAACCCGTGGGCTCAGGCAATCCACTCACCTCAGACCTCCCAAAGGCATGGGTTTAGTTGCTGAGCCTCTGAGCCCGACTGATCCTTCCATTTTCTTAACGTGCATTTGTAGCTCTTACTACAGCTTTCATGGCATCCCAAAGATTTTGGTATGATGTTTCTTCATTTTCATTGGTTTCCAGGTATCTTTTAAGCTGTGTTTTGAGTTCATCATTGACCCAGGAGTTGTTTAGCATCATGCTGTTTAGGGTCCATGTCTTTGTGGATTTGGGGGAAACCTGTTGATTTTGATGTTTATTTTTATTCCACAGTTGTCTGAGAATGTGCATGACAAAATTCTGATCTTTTGAAATTTGTTTATGCTTGATTTATCATCACGTATGTGGCCTATCTTAGATTATGTTTCTTGCAGTAAAGAGTAGAATGTATATTCTGTGGTCGATGGGTGGAGTGCTTTGTAGATATCAATTAACTCCATTTGTTCAAGAGTCACACTGAGGTTGTGGGTCTCACTGCTAATTTTCTTTCCTAATGATTTGTCTAGGGTGGTGAGTGGGGTGTTAAAGTCCCCATCTATGATAGTGTCAGAGTCAATATCTTTTTTGAGTTTACCTATAAGCTGCCTTATGAAAGTTGGTGCTCCTATGTTGGTAGTGTATTTGTATAGGATGTATATTTCTTGTTGATGTATTTAGCATTTTATCCTTATGCAGTGGCCTGTGTATGTTTTTTTTATATTTGAGTTTAAAGTTTAGTTTTTCTGAGATTAAGATCACAACTCCTCCTTTGTTTGTTTCCCATCCTTGTACTTTGAGTCTGTGAGTGTCCTTTCTATTGTGGTGCCTCTCTTGAAGGCAATATATTGTCGCCTGGTGATATTTTATCCTTTTGCTTTTCTATGTCTTTTCAGTGGTGTATTTGTTCCATTCACATTCAGGCTAATTAATGAAATGTGAGAGTTGATCCCTATCTCAAGGTTCTTACAGAGTTGTTATTGCTGTCACTGTTTGCTGTCTTTCCTTTGGTTTTGGGGTTGGTTCATGTATGTTTTTAATCTTTTTCCTGTAGTATTCTAAAGAACATTGTTGTTCTTTGTTCCTTTTTTTCTATGTTCAATAATTTCTTAAGTGTTTCTTGTAGAGGTGGCCTGGTGGCAGCCTAAGCTCTTAGGGATTGGATATCTGGGAAAGATTTTAATGCTCCCTCACTGATGAAGCTTAACTTGACTGGGTAGGTTATTCTCGGTTTAAATTATTTATCTTTTGGAACTTTGAATATAGGGCTCCAAGTTGGCCTGGCCTGATGGATTTTTGTAGAGTAATCTGCTGCTATTCTAATTGGTATTCCCTCATAGGTACTCTGACCTTTTTCTCTTGCTGCATTTAGGATTTATCTTTTATACTTACTTGTTTAGATGAATCATTATGTGTCTGGGAGCTGGTCTTCTCATTTGTTGTCCTGCAGGTGTTCTTTGAATCTCTTGTGTTTGAATTTTTGCATCACTGATGAGATGGGGAATGTTTTCTTGAATGATTTCATGAAACGTTTGCTCCAGTGTGGCCTCTATCTCTCTCTCTGCCTCAGGAAGGCCAGTTGCTCTTAGGTTCAGTCTCTTGAAGTAATTATCCAAATCTTGAAGGTTTTGTTCTGTCTTTTTAAGCCTCTTTTTATGTCTTTGACAGTTTGGGTTAGTTTTGTATTTTGAGATTCTATCTTCTGCTTGACTAATAGTGCTTTCTATGCTAATGAGTTTGTTATGTGTTTACATCACAGTATTCTTTACTACTGTTATTTTTGTTATCAGCACCTTCCTATTTTTCTCTTGTTATTCCTCAATATTTTTTTATTCTCTTTATTAATGTCTTGATGTCTGGTTTTGTTGCATGTGACCAGTCATTCTGGGGACTCTTCATTGTTTGTGTTCAGAAGTCATGTTTATCAGTCTGATCTCCCAAGGTCTGTGTGAGACCTATATTTATCTTTTGGTTTTTCTTCATTTGTGCAGATTTTTGCTTCCTAGTTTTTCCTTCCCTTCACTTCCCTGTGTTCTTTAATTCTGTTATTCGGGAGTTGAGGCATTACCTTTACATCTGTTTGTTCTCTCTCCTATCTTCCTTATGTATATCATCTTGCTTTGGTCAATTCTGGAGTTTGACTGTAGGTTGGGTGTGGTACTTTTTTGCAATTTTGAGATTTAATTAAGGGGGGCTGTGATTTAAAATAGGTCTGCTTATCCTGTATCTTCCAACAGGTGTATGGATAATCTGACATTCACTTCCCAATGCGTTAGAATCTTTCCATGCAGTGTGGTTGTAGGTTTACTCCTTGAAAGCAGAATGAGGTTAACAGAGGGAAGAGAATGGACCAGGCATGGGGGGGGGAAGGGGGAGGAGAGAGCAAGGAGTAAGAGGGAAAACAGACAAGTGTACCGACTAACAAATAAAAAGAGATGCAAAGACTGAAACAAGCAAAAAAATAAATAGCAATGACTACAAACTAACCAACAACCATACAAAAAAAGTAAAGCATACAATGATGCTAGCATACAAGCTAACCAACTTCCTTATTCGGGTATCATTCCTCTATACAAAGATAGGGTTTACAGAGAAATGAAGTAAAACAACAAAACAAAAGGAGCAGACTAAAGTCAGTAAACTTACAGAAGCAACCAAGTATACTCTGAGACTATTACTTTGAGTTCAGTGTCCTTTCACCTCTGGTTTCTAGCTGTATTTGCAGACTGGTAGATTTGTTCACAGTTAGGTTTGACTGTCCCTGACCTGCTGTGGAGCTTGGTTCAGACCTGGGCTCCCTGCTCAGTCTATCACTCAGATCTGGCCTATCTCTATCAAGAAGAAGGAACATCTGTCATTCCCATTTTGATGTTGTGACCTTGGATCCCCAGCAGGTGTTACTATCTCACCACTCTAGTTGATCTTTATTCACATCAACTGGAGATTGCCAGGCAATCCAGGATGTGAGGGAGCAGGTTACGGTAGCGGTGGTGATAACTGCTGCCTCACAGTACATGGCAGGAGTCCACAATCCTTGCTCCAGGTAAGAGGTGGAACGTGGAAGTGGCAGCTGTGACAGCTATCTCAGTATATTGTGCTTCCAGGAACTTCCTGGTCTGAAGTCATGGGTAGCCTGAGGCATGGGTGGAGCTATGGCTGAGGCAATGGCATCCACAGCTGTAGCATCAGCCCAGACCACTGAGGTGCTTGAGTGGTTGCCTCAACTGAGATCCGTGTGAAGGGGAGGCTGCCTATAATGGGAGCTGCAGCTCCTGGTTGAGCACTAGAGTTGTTTTTTGGGGGGGTTGGAGTCTCATTCTGTCACCCACACTGGAGTGCAGTGGCCACTTCCATCCACCACAGCCTCCACCTGCTGGGCTACAATGATCCTTCTGCCTCAGCCTTCCAAGTAGCTGGAACTACAGGTGCACACTCCCCAACCCAGCTCATTTTGATTTATTGTAGAGATGAGGTCTCACTGCCCAGGTAGGTCTCGAACCTGTGGGCTCAGGCAATCCACTCACCTCAGCATCCCACAGGCACGGGATTCCAGAGAGCTAGAGTTTTAATGTGTATTCTCTTTCATGGAGGGCCTCAAAGAACAAGCTGTCCCATCTCCGTCTTGCTGTAAATTAAATGTAGTTGTTCAATAAAGTTGTGATATAGCATAACTGTTATTAAATTGTAGCAAGTGTTGAGGACTAGAACCAAACATATATTTTGTTATAATTAAAAGGATTAAGAGAATTTGTATACCTAACCCTGAAACGTACCCCACAATTTTAAAATAAAAAACTAAATACTAAAAAGAATTGAAAAGTATAAAAAATAAATAAGTAAATAATTATGTGGTTAAAGTTTGCCTCAGATATACTTTCAGGACAGACTCGAATATGCAAAACACAGCCCATATGCTAAACACACACACACACACACACACACACACACACACACACACACACACACATTTGCTCACTTACTCACTGTTGATAGTTTTCAAACAAATAAGCCCCTAACTTTACTTCTACCTAGGACCAAACCGATTGGATATGCCCTTCACACTGACAGTGGGCCTGTGTATGCGACTTTCTTAGGAAAACAGACCTAAATAACACAGGATAAAGTAGATACATGGGAAGTACACGCACATTGGGCTCAATTGTTCTCCCCTAGGAACCTTGAAAATATCCCATAATAAATGAATCCGAGATCAATAAAGGGGAGTCCTGTCCTTCTTTTGAAAGTTTTTATTTGCCAGAGGTTTTCATTTGTTGTGCTTGACTTTTTCCTTTCTGTTTTCTTTGGATTCCTCTAAGTTCTCATTCTTAAATAGAGTCTATGCATTGCCACACATTACTTTTTAATGCAGAATAATTATATTGATGAGAAGGTAGTGGGTGGGTTGGAGGATCATGATAGGTTGTCACAATCAAATCCCAGTGTCATTTTGAGCATCTTCTTCTGAGCTTTGACCTTTACAGAGTTTCCAGATGAATAGGTAATTTTTACCATTTTCTCTATTCTCTTCCCTGGCTGTAGCATCTAAAACTATTTTCTTGTATCTCATCCTATGGCCAAATTTATTTATTATCATGATAAAAGGAGCCTGGGAAGAAGACTGTGGTGGGAAATAATTATTTTCCTCCATACGGATTAGCATTATACAAAATCTTTCCACTAGGTGGTCTGTCTGCGGAAGTCTCTGGGTTTATTTCTCAGTGATTAGTCCTACATATTTCGGAATCATTAGAGTATCTATTTGCACAGCCACCTTAAGAAGTTGTAAGTTCCAGGAGGGAAAGTGACTAGAGTGTGGGGCTTAGGAACCCCCAAAGCTGTCATCCTCACCTGCCCTCTTGACATTCACAGCAATTACCCTGTGTCACAAAAAGTTTGAGTCCCAATAAGTTTCAGTCCCAGGTGAGAAGGCCTCTACTGCATTTCTAGATTTGCATGTCACTCTAGATTGTGGAAACTGTTTGTTCCTATAATTGCAGTTACTTGATTTGCTCAAAAATCATTGTTTTATAGATAGTCAGACATTTCTTGATATAAAGATAGGAGTAATGCCTTTGAAGATCGCTATATGTTGGATCAAGATACAAGACAGACATCTGAGAGATCATCTATGATCTATTACGTGAAGCAGGAATTTTATCTTACTATGCATAAGTGACACCTGGACTAACATAACTGAGCATGCTGTCATGTTCTGAAGTATGTCTCCACCCCTGGATTGGAACAAGCAGCTGTCCTGAAAACTCACACCTAGAATAGGAAGCTCATTTTAAAATCCAAGACACAAAAATAAGAAAACTAGTCCCAGGTGAGGTGAGGGAAGGGAGAATGTAAAAAGGGTGTTCTCAGGTTCCCAGGATGTCCCAGACATCAAAGGCAAAGTGTACCATGAAGGGCAGTGGTTGATCTCTGAGGACATTACCTCAACTCATCATTCAGGAAGCTTTGGCTGTGTGGAGAGCATAAGAAGAGTGCTTTATTTCCTTCTGCACATATAATGCGCTTCAAAAAAAATAAAATGAAGGCTTGAATGGACAGAATTGTATCCCCACACAATTCATATGTTGGAGCCACAAACTCAATATGAATGTATTTGGAGAAGGGATTTTAGGAGGGGAAGTAGTTAAGGTTAAATGAGATAATGAATTTTTGGTACTAGTTACCTTTAAGGAAAGGTCTCTCACACTCTCTACTTCCCTCCTGGCCCCTGTTTCACTCTCCCTTTCTATTTCTGTATCCCTTTCTCTCTACACATTATGAGAGTGCTGTTGGCATGCTGAAAGTTGCAAGCCAGGAAAATACCTTCACAACATGCTACATTATGTAGCATCTTGATCTTGAGCTTCCCAGTTTTCAGAATTTTCAGAAAATTAACTAGCATTCTTTAAGCCACCCAGTCTGTGGCATTTTACTGTGGCAGCTCAAGCTAACTGAGACAGTTTTGGGGACGGAGAAATGGTGTGCTTGTATAACAAATACCTACAATGTTTATGCTGCTTTGGAATTAGGTCTTGAATAGGAGCGAAAATATCTCTGAGGTGAATGCAGGAATGCCAAGATTTCCCTAAATAAAATAGACTAATATAACCGTGAAGGTGAGCCTGATAAGCACTCAGAAAATAAAGAGGAAAGCAGGGGAGTAATTATTCATCTTCTTAAAGAAAAACAAATAGATGATCAGAATGTTGAGAGAAATATGGACATTAAACACTCTTCTGGTGAGGTCTCAGGTGGAAATGAGGACCATGATTTTGGGAACTGGAGGGATGAAATTTCTTGTAATGAATTTTCAAAGAGCTTCATTGAGTTGCAGTTGACTTCTACTGTATTGTGAAAGGTATAGCATTAGAGTGAAATAATTTTTTAAGTAGTTGAGGAAGTTTCTAAGCTAATGACAAAAGTTGGTTACTTTTGACTACTTTTAGTAGCTTGTCAGAGAATACTTGTGATTTAAAGAAAAGAAATTTGCACAAAACAACCAGGATATAAAGACATATATTTTTTTCTCATTTAACAATTTTTATGGTGGATACATATGATATCTTGCCATAAACACACACACATATATATATGTATTTACATTGTATCATTTTCACCATTTTCAAGAATACAATTTAGTTACAATAGTTGCATTCATAATGCTGTACAGCCATCACAATTATCTATTACTAAAAGTGTTTTGCTATCCATAAAGGAAACAGTTACCATTGGTTCAATTTTATTTTTATCAAGATACCATATGCAGACAGGTAAAAGCCACAGACACTTTCCCCACCACTTTACAAGGTAAGTGGTATCACTTATAAGTGATGCCTCAGTAGATCTAGTAAAACTATCCTCCCCACTAATCTATCACGTGACTATTGATTCCCTGTTATAACAGAAAAAGTTTTAGCTCAATTTCACATCACTCCTTTCACAACCTAATCTAGCTATAAATTTGTCCTCCTGAGCTTGTCTTTCAAACCTACCAACATGTTAACACTCATAGCATGTGTTTTACCATGCACTGGGTACTTTCACTCCCGTAATTGTAAGATGAACATATTAGCATCTTCATCCTACTTTTAATGATTATTTCTTCTGTCTTTCAACTTCAGTTAACTGTAATGTGCATTGCATTGTCGTACGTTTTAATATAATTGTCATCTAATCTGTATAGCAAAATGAGAATTCTTGTTTTGGAAAGAACTCTGAGAATATTGATGAAAAATATTTAATGAGAAGATTATGGATATGATTCATGGATTTAAATTATGATCTCAACAGAAACCAATAATATATGGTGTTTCCCTCATGAAGAATGGCCTGCAGTTTTGTTTTTTTTTGTTTTTTTTTATCATGACAGGTAGAAAACATCTATTTCAGACCCTTACCTTGGGGTTGGTGGATGAAGCTTCACTAGTGACCATGAAAAATGGAGAATCCAGAGACAAAGCAGGTGATGAAGAGGGTCTCTGTGGACTTAGTTAATATTGGGCTCAACTGCTGCAGCTGCACCTGTGACTAGATGCCAGAGAAAAAAGGGGCCATAGTGATCCTGGTGTTCAGGTGAAGCATCCTCCTATCTTCATGTCTTAATTATTAGACAGTCTCTTCTGGGAGCTGCCACCAGAGACAATAATAACCACAGATTGTTTAGGTCATCAAGGCTGAGGTCATAACTCCAAGAAAATAATTTACGTAATGAAAGTCCATGCATATGTAAATGTGTACTATGGTGTCTTCTGAATGAATATGTATATAGGCATTTGGTTTGTATACAAATAAGAGCATGAAGTGAGACCCCTGTCCATAGTGTTCTCCCTGGAGGAAAATACTAATTGTATCCTCACAAATGTCAGTCCTCAACCTGGCATCTAACCTTCACCATTCCTATGGTCCTCTTACTTTAAGGTCATTAATATGTTGAAAGAGACAGGGATCAATAAAACTTTCGCAACTTCACTAATTCTAGAGAGGTGTATGGATTAAATATTCCCCCCAAATCCAGGTACGTATAAATATTTTTGAGACACACATTGATTTACTTTTTCCATTATGTCATAAGTAAGCTATTTAGCTATTTAATCAAATATAGCTAGAGGTATCTAAATTTCAAATGAATGGAACATCGTTATATATCTCAACTAGGGTGAACATTTCTTTATCTATAATGACATAACTACCATCAGTATTAGAGGATAAGTACTGAGTAAAATGCAATTTGTCATATGGCTTAAAGAAGCATGGACTCATGGCTAAGTGGTCAGCATTTCTATCATCATTGAAAGCCCAGCTGCTTGTAATACTTCTAACTCTTATATACTTCTAAATACCTGAGGAATATCCTGGACATCTTGATACTCTCCTTTAGAGAATACACTGAGAAACGTAAGTCTTCAACACTTCTTTAGGATATCTCGGTTGTACATGCTTATATATGTATATGTTAGACCGGTAACCTATTATTTGTGTACACACTAAGATAATCTCCAAAAGTCAATTTCATACAGTGTATGTCTTTGCCCATGAATTTGGAATTCAACACAAATTGTGTCATGTCAAGGAAGAGGACATCTGTGATTCTTAGCAATTGAAGTGCACATGTAACACTTTGCAGAAGGGGAATGTGCACAGTTGACAAAGGGCACTTCTCAAATGCAGGAACCTGGTTTTCTAAAATTATCCCCTGAGTAGTGCCACCAGAGATCTGTAGTGTATCCTCTGATTCTGACTAAGATCTCCGAGTAGGTGGGGGGGGACAGAAAACAACACCACCCCTCCACACTTTGTTACTAGCAAGTGGCCACATCCCTCTTTGCTTTGTTATAATATTGTGTCAATTTTAGATGTCTGCAGTAATTTCATTTGTCACTATAGAGTAGGGAGCCAGAGTTTTTCACAGCTGTTAGTTACAATATACGTGGAGTAATAAAATTTCTGGGTGACCTCTTGTCTCAGGCAACCACTAGAAATAGTTGTTTGGTCTTGTCCTTAATGTGTGATTAGCACCTTGGTAGTATATGTTTCTCTTTGTAAAATCACTAATGGCTTTTCTGTATTGTATTACATTGAGAAAAATTTGGATTTGAAAGTGACACTTTTGGATATTTAGCTAATACTATTTCTAAGCTGTGTTGAAAATATGAGGCTTTTTTTCTCACTGCTTATAGAGAATGTAACAGGAGCAAGACAAATTAAAGAAGAAAATGTTTATCTAAGTAGAACAAGATATTTTCCAAAATGTGAGGTTCTAATATCCTCTGGCAACCCATCAAACTTTTAAGTACCCTTCCACATCCCAGTGACTCAACAAATATAATGTTGATAGACAGTGAGAAGAAATATAAAACGGGAGATAACAAAAATATTATTGAATATGTTCATCTCAAAGAGTCAGCCTCAATCTAGTTTGCATTCTAATCCAAATTTTCAAATGATAAACAGCAGGTGTATTGAAAATCAACTATAACATTGCAATGTTTAGTTATTCCTTTAGAGAAACTTATGCTAATATTATTTTGATGAATCATAACTCACTGATAAAACTGTTCAATTTTCTCACTTTTAAAGGGGCTGCATCAGGGAAAAAAGTGCCTCTCCTTTTTAGGATTAATGGAACAATCCAAAATATTCTAAGGGCCTGTGAACATGTAAGAACAAAGACAGAAGTTTGGACCCAGTATGTAGTTTTCAGATGCATGAATAAGTGGCTGAGTTTACTGGTGAGGGCTTTTTCCACTAAAAGCCCAGTGTGTGAAGTGTGGTTATATTAGCGATTTCCTAAAGGAGAAATACCTGTACACATTCAAGGAAAATGAAAAAACAGGGAAACAGCCCAAACAGAGGAACAAAATTAAGCTAAAAATTAACATCAATGGAGAAAAAAAAGATATACCATTACCTGACAGAAAATTTAAAGAAATCCTTAAAAAAATGTTCAATGAGCTAGGAAAAAAAACACAAGAATATTATGATAATTTTAATAACAAGAAATTTATTTTATTGAAAGAAGAACAACAAAAGTCTTGGTGCTGGAAAATACAATAACTGAATTTCTTAAAAGCACAAATATTAAAAAGAAGAGTAGATGGGATGATCTAATTATATAGTAACTTTTTCAAAAGAAAAGATGAGCCGGGTTCGGTGGTTCAGCCTGTAATTCCATGCCTTTGGGAGGCTGAGGTGAGTGGATTGCCTGAGCCTGTGGGTTCGAGACCCACCTGGGCAGCGAGAACTCATCTCTACAATAAGTCAAAAAATCTTCCGGGCATGGTAGCGAATGCTTTTAATTCCGGCTACTTGGAAGGCTGAGGCGGAAGGATCACCAGAGCCCAGCAGGTCGAGGCTGTGGTGGCTTGGAGCAGCCACTGCCCTCCGGTCTGGGCAACAGAGTGAGGCTCCAATGCAAAAAAAATAAATATCACAATACCAGATTTCAAACTTTACTATAAGGCTACAATCATCAAAACAGCTTGGTATTGGTACAGGAACAGGCATATAGATCAATGGAACAGAATTGAGATTCCAGAAACAAAACCTCAATTTCTCAACCAACTCATCTTCGACAAAGGCTCCACCAACTACCTATGGGGAGAGGAGAACCTATTCAGTAAATAGTGCTGGGAAAATTGGCTGACCACATGCAGAAGATTGAAACAGGACCCCTATCTATCCCCATGCACAAAGGTTAACTCCAAATGGATCAGAGACCTAAATGTAAAACCTCAAACCATAAGAACCTTAGAAAAGGAAGGAAATACTCTCATGGAAATCGGAACTGGCATCCAATTCCTGTACAAAACCCGAAACCCACAGGACTTAAGAGAGAAGATAGACAAATGGGACCTTATTAAACTGACAAGCTTCTGCAAAGCCAAAGAAACCATCAAGAGAGCAGGGAGACAGCCTACAGACTGGGAAAAAGTATTTGCCAACTCTAGGTCTGACAAAGGCTTAACATCCTGGATCTACAAGGAACTGAAACGTACTGAAAAGAAGAAAACAAACAACCCCATTATAAAATGGGCAAAAGATATGAACAGACACTTCACAAAAGAAGACATTCAAGCATCCAACAAACACATGAAGAAATGCTCAACCTCACTAATCATCAGGGAGATGCAAATCAAAACCACACTGAGATACCACCCAACTCCAGTCAGAATGGCAATTATCAACAACTCAAAAAATAACAGCTGCTGGAGAGGGTGTGGTGAAAAGGGAACACTTCTACACTGTTGGTGGGAGTGTAAACTAGTGCAACCTCTGTGGAAAGCAGTGTGGTGATTCCTAAAAGCTCTAAAAATTGACCTTCCATATGACCCTGCAATCCCCCTACTGGTAATATACCCTGAAGAACACAAATCACTCTATAAAAAAGATACCTGCACACGTATGTTTATCGCAGCATTGTTCCCAATAGCAAGAACGTGGAAACAACCATGCTGCCCATCAAAAGAGGACTGGATTAAAAAATATGGTACATATACACGATGGAATACTACACAGCCATAAAAAAGAACAAAATCATGAATTTCGCTGCAACCTGGAGGGAACTATAGTCTGTAATACTGAGTGACCTCTCACAGAAGCAAAGATCCGAATATCACATGTTCTCACTCATATAATGAACCTTGAACAACCAATGAAATACTATAAGAAAATGACTGACGGTACTGGGAAACTCTGGGAGGGAGGGAGATGGGATTAACAGTAGCAAATATCTGTCTGGGGATGAGAAAACACCTCTTATCAACAGGGTGCCTGAATGAACCGTAATTGTACACCTAACCCTTAACTGTACCCCACAAAACCATAATAAAAAATACTGATTAATGAAAAAAATAAAAAATAAAAAATAAATAAATAAATGAAAAAGAAAAGATGATTTAATGTGGTTCAGACAGAGGAGACAAAAAATTGACAAAAACTAATGCATGGAGGTTTATAGGACAGAAACCACACTGGAAAACAGAATATGGGTTTTAAGAATTTTACAAAAATGAGACAGAAAGAGGCAGACAGAGGGAGACAGGAAAGATAGAAAAATATTATTGAAGAAAGAGTATTATAAATATTGCTCAAAAAATGATAGCCAAGAAAATTCTCCAATCTGGGGGAGACAACATTTTTCCAGATCCAAAAAGGAAATAAATTCTGTGTAAGGTGAACCTGATGACACAATATCAAGACACTTCATATCAAATTGTTAAAATTCAAAGAGATTTTTGAAAACACAATGGAAAAATTGACACATCACATGAATGAGAACCAGTTTTAAAATATAAGCCGATTTCTCAGCAGAAAGTTTTCAATTCAGAAGGGAAATGAATGTTATTCACTGATATGTGGCTTAAATACAAAAGTATCTAAACTAGGCAATCAGAAAAATTAACTAGCTGCATTAGCTCCACTCTAGCATCTGTTATGTAACAGTTTGTGTAGATGTATTAATTTCTTGTGTGTTTTTACTTGTCTTAAATCTGATCACCCTATTCTTTTCTCAGTCCATTCGTGTGACACATGTAGGCCAAGAACATTGAAGACATTTGAAAAAAATTTCCATCTTTCCTTCACAAAATATAATGGGTTGTCTCCAGGAATCTTCTTAGCTTTCATTCCCATGATAATGTTCTTGCTCATATGTAAGGTCAACTTATATTTTTATTTACATTATCTATCATATAATCACACACAAAAACCATCCCAAGTAGAGAGACATTGGGTTTGGGACGACAGCATGTAAAAAATATAGCAAGATATGATACAGCTGATTGCATCCAGCAAGTAGCAGTGAGAGTTTTGTTTGTTGGGAAGGAAAGACAACTGCATAGGAATAGGATAATGGAAAACCTCTAGGGACAGACATCTCAAAAATAGAGAGATTGCCTTCTTCTTTCTTATCTGCAGCAAGACTGTGAGAAAGTGGAGTTTCAATTAATGAATTACAAGATGCCCTGCAAAAAAGTTTTGGTGGGGAAATAAAACCCCTGATCAGAGAAGGAAGCCTATTTCTGTTCTCTCCCAGCACCTGCTACAGAACTGGGCATTGTGTGTCCTGATTACTCCTTGGTCAGGAACAATATCTATGCTCATCTCTCTACTGACTCTCATCAGGGCAGTTTACATCTAGGTTCACACAGAGGTCCCCTTATTGTGTTTCTCACACAGCAATTAGTGGCCATGTCCTCTGAAGGCACAGAGTGAAGCTCTAAGGAAAATTGGCTCTTAGCATAACCCCTGAAATGGTGACTTAACACTTTTTAAATTTTAAAAAATATATTTTATTTTAACGAATTGGTGCATCAGGCTCAGTGGCTCAGCCTGTAATCCCACGCTTTGGGAGGCTGAGGTGAGTAGATTGTCTGAGTCCTAGGATTCGAGACATGCCTGGGCAACCTGGCGATACCTCATCTCTACAATAAATCAAAGAATTAGCCGGGCATGGTAGTGCATCCCTGTAGTTCCAGCTACTTGGAAATCTGAGGCAGAAGGATCACCTGAGTCCAGCAGGTCGAGGCTGTGGTGGCCGGGAGTGGCCACTGCACTTCAGTCTGGGTGACCGAGTGAGATTCCAACTCAAAAAAACAAAAACAACAAAAACAAACAAACAAAAAACGATGTGGGGTATGTTTCAAGATTAGATATGCAAGTGGATATTTTTCATATACAGTTTAGGGCTCCCTTTGGTCCCCATTTTTCCTGCTTTGGGATCAGGTAGCTAAAACTAAAAAAACTAAGTGAAATGGAGAACTTTCTGATGGCATAGACACTCCCAAGTTTAAAACATGGAGAAACTGAGATCCGAACATAGACCTATAACAACTCAGAAAACTGACTTTGTCATAAGAAAACTACCCATCATAAAAAGTCTTGGATCAGATGATTTTTTAGCAGAATTCTAAAGAAATACAAGGAGGAGCTCATACCAATTTTAGTAAAAGTAATCCAGGCAATTGAGAAAGACAGAACTCTCTCCAAATCATTTTATGAAGCTAACATTACATTGATACGCAAACTAGGTTAAGATCCAACAAAAAAAGAAAACTACAGGTCAATATTCCTAATGAACCTAGTTGCAGAAATTCTCAACAAGATTGTAGCAAACCAGATCCAACAGCACATCTCAAACATCATCCCCCATGACCAATTAAGCTTCACTCCCAGGATGCAGGGCTTGTTTAATATTCACAAGAAAATAAATGTAATTTGATACATCAACAGATGTGAAAACCAGAATCATATGATTATATCATTAGAAGCAGAAATACGTTTGATAAAATCCAGCATTCCTTCTTGATAAAATCCGTGAATGCCTAGGTATAGCTGGAACATACCTCACAATAATGAGAGGCATCTATGATAAACCCACTACCAACATACTGCTAATCAGACAGAAATTAGAAGCTTTCCCCCTGAAAAAAATGGAACAAGCCCAGGTTTCTCACTCTCACCTCTCCTGTTCAACATTGTATTGGATGTCCTGGCTAGAAAAACTAGACAAGAGAAGGAAATCAAAGATATCCAAACAGGAAAAGAGGAGAATACGTTATTCTTCTTTGATGATGACATGATCCCATACCTTGGAAACCCAATATACTCTGTCAAAAACCTCCTTGCATTGATAAAAGACTTTGGCAAAGTCTCAGTATATAAAATAGATATGCAAAAGACAGTTGAATTTCTATACACCAACAATAAAGAGACAGAAAGCCAGATAAAAAGCACAATCCCATTCACAATAGCCATACACAAAAAAATAACTTGGCATTTTCTGCACCAAAGACGTGAAAGACCTTTCCAAGGAGAACTACTAACCACTGTTCAAAGAAATCCAAGAAGACACAAATAAATATAAAAATATCCCATGCTCATGGATTGAAAGAATTAACATTGTTAAGATGTCTATCTTAACAAAAGCAATCTACAGATTTAACACATTACCTGTTTTATTATTAATATAATTCTTCTCAGACCTGGAAATGACAATACAGAAATTCATATGGAAAATTAAAACATCATAAATAGCCAAAATAATTCTTAGCAAATGAAAAAAATCAGACATAACACACTTCCAGATTTCAAACTCTACTATAATGCTACAATAATCAAAACATCCTGCTAATGGTATCAGAACTGCTATGTAAATCAATGGAACAGGATCGAGATTCCAGAAAAAAGAAAACCTCAGTTATTCAACCAACTCCCCTTCAAAAAATCCTCCACCAAAAACCAATGGGAAGAAGAAAACCTATCCAGCAAATGGTGCTGGGAGAACTGTCTAACTATATGCAGAAGGCTGAAACAAGTTTCTGAGCAAATCACCATACAAAAAAGTCAACTCTAAACAAATCAAAGACCTAAATGTAAACCACAAACTATAAAAATCCTAGAAGAACATGTAGGAAACACATTTATGGAATTTGGAATAGGCAAACAAGTCTTTTTCAACTCCAAAAGCGGATATCATAAAAGATAATATAGACAAGCGGGACCTCATCAAACCATAAGGCTTCTGGAGAGCATAAGAAACCATCAAAAGAGTAGGGAGACAGTCCACGGAATGGACAAAAATATTTTCCAACTACATACCTAGCAAATACCTAACATCTAGGATCTACAAGGAACTCAAATGTGTCAAAAGGAAAAACAAAAGAACTGTATTAAAAATGGTCAGAAAGTTATGAATAGATACTTGTCAGAAGAAGACATATGATTGCTAACAGATACATGAAAAAATGCTAAGCCTCACTGATCTTCACACTGAGATACCACTGAACTCCTTTCAGGATGCTTGTGATCGATAACTGAAAAAACAACAGATTCTGGAAAGAATGTGGGGCAAAGGGAGTACTTTTACTTTGTTGGTAGGAATGTAAACTAGTACAACCTCTATGGAAAACTGTGGTGATTTCTAAAAAGTCTGAAAATCGATCTTCCATATGAGCCAGAAATCCCCCTTCTGGGAATATACCAAGAGAAAAATAAATATCTCTGTAATAAAGATACCTGAACATGCATGTTTATTGTAGGATTATTCACAGTAGTAAAAACATGGAACCAACCGTGCTGCCCATCAAAAATAGACTGGATAAAGAATATGTGGTACATGTACAAAATGGAATATCATGCAGCCATAAAGAAAAACAAAATTATTAACTTTGCAGCAACCTGGATGGAATTAGTGTCCATAATACTCAGCGATTTCCACAGAAACAAAGATCTGCGTACCACATGTACTCACTCATAAGTGAACTTTGAACATTTATCATACCATAAGAAAGGGATTGGCAATAATGGAATACTGCCAGGGGAGGAGAAGGCACGTAACATCAATAAGGTTACCCGCACTTTACTTGTATGATGACCACATGTGAAACTTAACTCTCATTTTTACACCACGTTTTTTCAAAAGAGAGATCAGATACCTTAATTGATGTTGTGTCCAGCCTCCCCATAATCCTGTAAGAAATGAATTCACAGTAGTGGGATTCAGCTCTTGAGGGATGGGTTGCAGCAAGTTCTCCCATTACTATAGATATGCACAATCCATTCCAGCCCATTAACTTGGGTCTGGTAGATCCAGTGTCATCAGGAACCAGGAACATGATGAAATTAGAGACAGTGCAGGTGAAAGAGAGGGTTTACAAAGGTTTCACCAGATTTGGGTCTTACTCCTGTAGTTCCACTTGGGAAAGGACTCCAGGAAGCAGAAAGAACCTCACTGAGTCCTGTGCTAAGATGTAGCAACCCAAACATTCATGTTTGGAACCCTGACTCTCACATTTGGGAGTTGCCTCCAGAAAGTGCTAGAACCACAGGAAATTCATGTTCTTGTGTGTGAGGTCCATGACTCTCAGAAAGTATTTTCAAGTGTAAACAGGACCTCGATTTAAAGAAACCTGTGGTGGTGTCTTCTGGGTGCCCATATGAAGATTGCATGTTGGAGGGGCCTTTGAGTATAAAGAGGAAAGGAGAGAAGGAACTGTCTGTAGGGTTCACACAGGAAAGAAGATGCTGGTTGTGCCTTCATAAACCCAGTCTTCGTTTAAGAGTAATTCCTTACCAAATCCAGGATCTTCTTTTCCATGGCCAGGAAATGGACTGAAGAAGCCTCTCAGGGAACTAATTTTGGTGAAGAACCATGGATGATTTTGACAATAGGGTCCTCATCTTAAGATTTTTATATAAGTAACCACACAACTAGAAGCATGTAAATTATCATGTGCTCAGTCAAACAGATTGGGGCTTCAGGCAAATGTAATCATCACATTGAATTCAGGGAAACCTGGATCAAATCCACTGTATATTATAATTAAGAAAATTATCAGGTATAATTACAAGGAAGTTCCTCATTCCAGGACATAGATATTTTTAAATAAACACCAGAGTTTAATGCTCTCATGACATGGTGAGACTTGGAATAGTGTCTGAGACCTTCTGAGAAAGTAGTGGAGCATGTCTCCACCCTCTTCCATGTGTGACCCTGAGGTTGTGGTCTGACCTCTCTATGCTTTTGTCTGAAAAGTTATAGATAGGAGATGGTGGTGACAGGTTTATATCTAAACCCTATAATAGAAAGTGAACACTGATGGATATTATCTTCACTAATATTAATGCCATCACCCTCCCTGGGAACCTGAAAGAATATCTGTGAATCATCCCACCTAGTGCACAGCCAAAGCAAGTCCTGCCCTGAGAGTCACAACTGTGATAAGGGTCAGGTCATGATATGCAAGCCCTTATCCCCACACTTATATAGACCAATTCAGATTCATCTGCTCCTGAAAGGCTATTCCTGAATTTAATTGCAAGAACAAATCCATGGTTGTGGGGAATTACAACCTGGGTGTTCAAAACTTTTTTGAATTAAATAGTAAATCATGTACTCCATGAATGTGGACAACAGGTGAGTCACAGAAGTTGGGCGATTTGTAGTAACAGAACACACCTGGACAATTTTGTTAGAACAGGACAGTAGTGTTGATGATAGAGGGAAAGAAATGGACTCAGCACCCCTTACCAGGTGAGCACCTTATTAACTAGGTCATCTCTGGGACCTTTGATTGAACAGATGCCGGCATCTGCTATACCATCCCTAGGACAAACACATCATTTTAATGTACTCCCAATTTATTGACAGAACATTGGTACAGGTGAATTAAAGGGACACGGCAAGAGCCCTGGGTAACAGTGGTGAAGACAAAGTGTTAATCCAGACACATTGGACAGAGTTGGGTACCTATTGGGAACATTCATTGGACAGATATAATATTCAGTTAAGAATAATTTATTTCTGAGCCCTCTTTTCTTTTTTTATCAATATTTTTTATTATGGTATTGTGGGGTACAGTTAAGGGTTAGCTATACAAATATGCTTCGTCCAGGCACCGTTGTTGATAAGACGTGTCTCCCCGGACCCAGGCAGATGTTTGCTGCCATTAGTCCCATCTCCCTTCCCCTCTCCACCCCCCATAGTTTCCCACCACTGTCAGTCGTTTTCTTATAGTATTATGTTGGATGTTCAAGGTCCACTATATGAGTGAGAACATGTGATACTCAGATCTTTATTTCTGTGAGAGGTCACTCAGACTCAGTATTATAGACTCTATTTCCATCCAGGTTGCTGAAAATTCATGATTTTGTTCTTTTTGTGGCTGCGTAGTAGTCCATCATGTATACCACATTTTTTTAATCCAGTCCTCTTTTGAAGGACAGCATGGTTGCTTCCAGGTTCTTGCTATTGTGAACAATGCTGCAATAAACATACATGTGCAGGTATCTTTTTTATAGAGTGATTTGAGTTCTTCACGGTATATTCCCAGTAGGGGGATTGCAGGTTCATATGGGAGGTCAATATTTAGAGCTTTTAGGAATGGCCATACTGTTTTCCACAGAGGTTGTACTAGTTTGCACTCCCAGCAACAATGTAGAAGTGTTCCCTTTTTGCCACACCCTCCCCAGCAACTGTTATTTTTTGAATTATTGATAATTGCCATTCTGACTGGAGTTACGTGGTATCTCAGTATAGTTTTGATTTGTATCTCCCTGATGATTAGTTAGGTTGAACATTTTCTCATGTGTCTGCTGGCTGCTAGGGTGTCTTCCTTTGAGAAGTGTCTTTTCATATTGTTTGCCCATTTTGTAATGGAATTGTTTGTTTTGTTTTTTTTTTTCTTTTCAGCACGTTTGTGTTCCTTGTAGATCCAAAATATTAAGCCTTTGTCAGACCTGGAGTTGACAAATACTTTTTCCCAGTCTGTAGGATGCCTCCCTGCTCTGTTGATGGTTTCTTTGGCTTTGCAGAAGCTTTTCAGTTGAATGAGGTCCCACTTGTCTATCTTGTCTCTTATGACCTGTGGGTTTCGAGTTTTTTTCAGGAATTGGATGCCAGTTTCAATTTCCAAGAGGGTATGTCCTTCATTTTCTGTGGTTCTTAGGGTTTGAGGTTTTATATTTAGGTCTCTGATCCATTTAGAGGTAATTTTTGTGTATGGGGATAAGGAGGGATCCCATTTTCTTTTTATCTATCTATACCTGGCCTTATTCTAGCATCACCAAGTGTTGGAGTCCTGCTCCGACCTTGGAGGGAAGGGTTAGGACCCGCACCGGAGAATCAGGAGATGGCGAGAAGAGACCACTCAGAGGAAGTTCTTCTGGGAACAGTCTGATCAGGACTGAAGCCAAATTTTATTTGGACTCCTTCCAACTTATATACCATTTTCTATACCTTCCAGCAGTGTGATAATTACTTGCTGAGGGCGTAAAATTCCATGATGTACATCGCGCTTTACAAATTATGCATCACAAAACCATCACGAGACTTGCAAGTTCTAAGCAAACAGTTCGAACTCCATGATACCTGACGTGCTTCACAAAACTCACATCAAGGTCACAGGTGCACAATTTCAATACAGTTCGTTCAAAATGTCTTCCATAGTGTTCAATAAATCATTCTTATTATACTCTTTGTTCTAAACCCTGATTAATACAAAAACTTTCTAAGTTAACTCTAGGTTCAATCCAAGTTCACTGACTCCTAATATTCTTTAACGATTGGTATTATCAACTTAACAGTATACCATAATTTATACGTTTACTTAAATGACTTAATTTTATTTATTCCATTAACCTATTATGATTCAACATAGTGCCCTGTAATTCTATAACAATTAATTCAAAACTTATTCCTTACCATGACTTATATGAGTTTCATAAATCTAAACTTTAATTTTTATATGATCTAGTGATTGGACTTTAATACTACGCTATATCTTATTAGGCTAATACCTTATCATTAAATCTTATAATTATCATTAACGTATGATTTTTAAAATCATAACACTATAATTCTCATTCTATTCTAATAAAACTATGACTTTAACCCAAAACTTAAATATTTTTTCCTAGTATATAAATACATGGCTACTTGTAAAATTTCCTATTGTCATATTAGATGCAAAAACAACACCGTTGGGAAAATTTTGGTACACTAATCAAAAGATCTTAAAATTGGCCTAAAAGAACAGGAACTAAAGTCATAATCTGAGGAAAGGAAACTTAAAAGCTTAAACGAAACTTAAAAGTTTTCTATGAATGCTTATTACTGTTTAAATCTTTTTGATGTAAATTGTATCGTCTTAAATGTATGTTTTATCCAAACAAGTCTATTCTAAAAATCAAATAGTAGCTGTCACACTCTTAGATAATGGACTGCACAGTTACCATGACAATGGCCACGGGCTGAAGCAAACAGAGTTTCGGCATGTAACGAAACTAGAAAAACATCCTGCCTGGCTAGATGCAGGGCAATAAGACTATTATTGGAATTTAGTTTCTAATCCTAATCCTAGGAGAAACTGCCTTTGGGAACAAGAGTTGACTAACCAGTCTACCAGGAAATAGAAGTTAAAAAGTATCTAGAAAGAAGTAAAACTTAGAAGGGACAAGTTCATATAAAATAATTCTGCTATGCAACTTTCCATCAGGTGTGTAGAGATTTACTTATAAGTTTTACTGCCATGTATGCACACTGGTCACTAATCACACGCCAATATTGTG
>NW_007247729.1:103215-108612 GCF_000164805.1 Carlito syrichta | reverse complement strand
CACTGAATACCAAGAGTGTAAAGACTTGAGGGGACATAGGGAGAATGAAAAATGGTGTGCTGATGACACAGATGACACAAAATATTACCCTTTATGACATAAGTGACCAGCTGATAGATGACATTATTTTTTTGTTTTATTAGTAAGAATTGCCAAATGAATATTATAAGACTTACATTGAACTGCTTTCCTTAAACGTTGGATGATGTCTGGAAAGATAAACAGCAGAAAAAGAACAATTATACCAATAGCAATGAAATTATAGATCAGATTCCAGACAGAATTGGAAGCCACAAACTGAGAAAAAGAAGAAGTAAATCTGGAAGCTAGTTGAGAAACTGAAAATGAGGAAAGATGTGCCTGAGAAATAGCAGTAATCTGACTATGCAACTGTTGAATGTTTAAAGAAGAATTAGAAGACTGCCAAACTCCCATAAGATGTTTCTGAACATCTGTCCAACTGACATTCTGACCATCATATGGCAAAGGTGTAACACAAATCCATTTAAATTGAGCATGACAAGCTACAGACATCTGAACCTTAATGTGTTGTATTTGGTTTCCTATATATACTAGTGCTGATTCTAAAGCATTCAACCTATCAATAATACCCTTATCTATCTGTTCTTGAGTAAATAAAGCTAAGCTAACATTTTGAGACAAATCATTCACATGATTAGCTGTGTGAACTTCTTGAACCAATACAGTAGCAGATGCTGCTACAGATCCTATGATAGCAATTAGAGCAGAAATTCCTAAAATTAAGGCAGTTACGAATCTGCTTTGTCTTTTTAACGTAGCAGTAGTCTGTTCTAGCAAATAATAACCTGGAGAAGAATACCACGATTCCGGTAGCTGAACAGGCACAAAAACGTAAGAAGGATGCTTTAACAGAAATACTTGATATGGGTTACCAATAATACAATTAGACAAAGTACAATTTTCACAATTAATTTCAAAATGACCAAAATTATTTATTACTGAGTAAATAGAATGAGCATTAGCAGTTAACAAAACATATGGGGAATCAACACAAGCCTGTAAAAAGGTTGTCAAACCGGAATAAGGACAATAAAATGTTACAGGACCTGTTGCTGCAAACAATCAACAAAGCTGAGTCTGTAATGAGCGATTAGAGGATAGAAAACTTTGAAAAATGGGTGTAGCCCATCCATGTGGGTGACTTCTAGCTGTGGCAAGCGTAGGGCCATTAAAATCCCAGTCACTAATATATAATTTTTCACCGGGTACAGGATAGTCCACCTTAGGGTTATAAGCACAGTCTCTCCATTTCGGGAAGCCAGCATCTCGCCATATGAGTGACCAGTCCTTTTCCGTATCATTGAAGGGGCAAGCAGATACGCTGAGAGGCGATGAAGCTGTAGTCGCATGGCTAGGGACGGTTCCTCCAGGCATTAACATCTCCAGTCGCCAACCGTCCTTGATATTGTCCTGATAAGGGCTTTCTGTACTCAGAGACTTAAAGGTAGATATTAAGCAAGAAGGCGGGTAATTATTAAAAGCAGAATTATTATAAAGACAAATAGGAAGGGAGTTGGAATGTCCTTCATAAGAAAAATTATGATTAGTAACAAGTTTGACTTGAGCACGAAATAAATCAGGCTCTCCCCTTTTCCTGTAAGAAGCCTTCATTTTATCAGAGGTTTTATACTTTCTTCTGTATCTCAATGTCTAGTCATAGCTGAATAGCCTGAAGAGTCCAAATTTAAATGATTAATAACAAATAAAGTGTGATTCAATGTGGTGAGGAGAGCTATACTTGAACTCACCCTCTTACAACTTAATTGATTTTTTAAAGTTTGGTGAACTCTCTCAACTATGGCTTGACCTTGTGGATTGTAGGGAATTTCTGTGGAATGAGAAATATTAAATTGGGAGTAAAATTGCTGGAAAGATTTAGATGTATATGCAGGACCGTTGTTGGTTTTCAGTTGATCTGGCATACCTAGCTGTGAAAAGCAAAAGAATAAATGTTGTACCACATCCTTGTAGGTTTCTTCCAGTTTTTGTTGAAGCTAAAATAACATGAGAAAATGTATCTAGTCACATGCAAATAAGACAATTTTCCCAAGCTGGGACAATGAGTTACATCCATTTGTCATAGTATGCCAGGTCTCAGTCCTCCAGAGTTGACTCCTCCTGGACCTGGAACAAAAATTTTTTAATTCGCAGAGAGTAAACTGAATGTAAATTTTTTACAATCCTCTGGGCTTAAAGGTATAGTAAAGAAACAATTCTGTAAATCAATAACTATAATATTAAAGGTAACAGGTATAGCAATCCAGGCTGTAACACTCCATGGCTCCCATAGTAGTGTTAATAGCTCTTAAATCCTGTAAAAGTCTCCATATACCAAACTTTTTCTTAATTACAAAACTTAGGAGTGTTTTCAGGGCTAGTGGTTGCCATTCGGGGGGGCTAGTAGAAGGCTCTATATAACCAGCCTTTAATTGTTGTAAAACTAGTTTTTTGACTGCCTTAGCTTTTCTAAGGGCATGGGCTATTGTTCCAACCAAACCGGTTTTTCGGCTTTCCAGGTAATAGGGTCTTGGGAACAATGGATTTAATACCAGCTTAATTTGTCTTTTCATTAACTTGGACAGGTTCCTGCATTACCTGTCGTCTTTGCCAAGTCCCTTAAAGGGATCATAACCTATCTACAGCATTTGTGCTGAAGCTTTATCATTAGGGCTATATAAATTCATGCTTATTTGAGCAAGAACATCTCTTCCCCATAATGTAAAGGGGATAGATGGAATACCGTATGGGTAAAAAGTTTTTGAAGTCTTATCTGTCCAATTTAAAATTTTTAGAGCTATTGGCTACTGAGGGTACTCGACCAATGCCTATGAGTCCTAAAGGAGCTTCTTGAGTAGACAAAGAAGCAGGCCAATTTTTTTGGCAATACAGGAAACATCGGCTCCGGTGTCCAATAAGCCTTTAATCTTAACTCCTTATATATACATGTTTTCTAGAGGTTTAGGGTTAGTAACCTCCTGAACCCAAAAAAACAACATCACTAGAGTCAAATCCAGAGTTACCTCTAGGCAGGTTAATTTTACCTGTTTTATGATAAGGCAGGAGCAGCAACTGGGCTATTCTCTGACCTTTGTTAAACTGCACAGTTTTGCTAGGGGGAGCAACAAACACCTGGATTTCCCCTGTGCAATCCGAATCCACCACTTCCAGGAATAATGGAGATTCCTTGTAAAGACAAGGAACTTCTGCTTAATATTGCACCCACTATTCATTCTGGGAGAGGGCTCTTCTCTCACAGGAATGGGGGTTACCGGAACGTCCGGAGCTAATATTGTTGTGGTGGAGGAACACAAGTTCAGTTCCATACTCCCAGGTGTGGCTCATTGTTGATATAAAGGATCACCATTTTTATGAAATTTAGATAGGCATTCTCTAGCTTAATGAAAGTCTTTTTGGCAATTGGAACTCAAGTTTTTAGTCAAGTAGACCCAGTAACTGGTGACAGTGTGCCATGTAAGTCAGCTATACCTTGCTTAATCAAACAATCTCTGCTAATGTGTCTGACTTGACCACAGTTAAAGCAAGACTGCAATGAGATATTCTTTTGTTTATTACTTATATACTTTTACTTATATAAATTATTTATATATTGTTTATATATTACTTATATTATTTTTTACTTATACATTATATTGCTTATATATATTGCTTATATTGCTATATATATACTGCTTATATTGCTTATATTACTTATTTTACTTATATTACTTATATTATTTACATATTACTTATGTATGACATATTATTTATATTACTTATATATTCTTTATATATATAGCTTATATTGCTTATATATATATTGCTTATATACATTACTTATATATTTATATCACTTATACTTTACTTATATACATTTGTTTATTATTACTTGAGCTTTCTACATTTCTATAAGGAAAAGAAAAGTGTGACTAAGTTTAGGCTTTATTTCAGTATTCTTAACTTTTAAGGAAAACTTTAGAGAGAGGTGCAGCAAGGGTGGCAAGAAGGAAGGATTTTTAATCATCATCATTATCATCAGCATAGTCTGATATAATCAATTATATTGCCAGTCTTTTTTATCAGTCTTATAAAAGCCTAACAAGTGTTATTAGCATTTTTAACAGCCAATTGTTTTACTAAAATTTTTGCTGCCGCTTTGCTAGTAATTACTCGTTTGATGGTGGTGGTTATTTTAGATATGAAATCCTCGTAATTTTTATCTGCCTTTTGCTTAATCTTAGACAAAGAAAGAGTTTAAGTGGAATTAGCAGGCAACTTTCTGTACAAAATCTAGAAAAGAATTTACTTTATCTCT
Source organism: Carlito syrichta (assembly GCF_000164805.1). Taxonomy (NCBI): domain Eukaryota; kingdom Metazoa; phylum Chordata; class Mammalia; order Primates; family Tarsiidae; genus Carlito; species Carlito syrichta. The sequence goes on along the minus strand of NW_007247729.1, from coordinate 104,258 downwards.
ACTTACCTTTACCCCTTTATGTTTCAATGCTTTACACATAATACAAATATAGGCTCTCCTTTCCTTGGAGCTGCAGTTCCACATAACTGTAATAACAAACAATACACACAATATACAGTAATATCTCTACAAAAACTGAATCACTCTTTTTATGGTGATAATGAGTCGTGCACTCTGTCGACAACACTATAAAACCACTCTGCTTGCCTATTGACCCGCGCACTCCAGGGGGGCTGCAGCACCCTAAGGTAAGGTCCGTCCAGAAACGAGATGAATGAACAAACGGGGAACATATATATATATATATATACAATTACCGGAGTCAGGTCCCTGTTCAGGCGCCAAAGCTGTCGGAGTCCTGCTCCGATCTTGGAGGGAAGGGTTAGGACCCGCACCGGAGAATCAGGAGACGGCGAGAAGAGACCACTTGGAGGCAGCTCTTCTGGGAACAGTCTGATCAGGACTGAAGCCACATTTTATTTGGACTCCTTCCAACTTATATACCATTTTCTATACTTTCCAGCAGTGTGATAATTACTTGCTGGGAGCGTACAAATTCCATGATGTACATCGCACTTTACAAATTATGCATCACAAGACCATCACGAGACTTGCAAGTTCTAAGCAAACAATTCGAACTCCATGATGCCTGACGTGCTTCACAAAACTCACATCAAGGTCACAGGTGCACAATTTCAATACAGTTCATTCAAAATGTCTTCCATAGTGTTCAATAAATCATTCATATTATACTCTTTGTTCTAAACCCTGATTAATACAAAAACTTTCTAAGTTAACTCTAGGTTAAATCCAAGTTCACTGACTCCTAATATTCTTCAACGATTGATATTATCAACTTAACACTATACCATAATCTATAAGTTTACTTAAATGACTTAATTTTTATTTATTCCTTTAATGTATTATGATTCAACATAGTGCCCTGTAATTCTATAACAATTAATTCAAAACTTATTCCTTACCATGACTTATATGAGTTTCATAAATCTAAACTTTAATTTTTATATGATCCTAGTGATTGG
>NW_007247729.1:91934-103079 GCF_000164805.1 Carlito syrichta | reverse complement strand
ATAGTAGCTGTCACACTCTTGGATAATGGACTGCACAGTTACCATGACAATGGCCACGGGCTGAAGCAAACAGAGTTTCGGCATGTAACGAAAAGAGAAAAACGTCCTGCCTGACTAGATGCAGGGCAATAAGACTATTATGGTAATTTAGTTTCTAATCCTAATCCTAGGAGAAACTGCCTTTGGGAACAAGAGTTGACTAACCAGTCTACCAGGAAATAGAAGTTAAAAAGTATCTAGAAAGAAGTAAAACTTAGAAGGGACAAGGTCATATAACATAATTCTGCTATGCAACTTTCCATCAGGTGTGTAGAGATTTACTTATAAGTTTTACTGCCTGTATGCACACTGGTCACTAATCACACGCCAATATTGTAGGTATAATTGATATCCTATGTCAGAGGCGATCTTCCAGATGGGCCTTTACAAGCCTCAGCCAGGTAGCTATAGATGTTGGCTCCCAACAACCAACCTTTTTTACAAATCTGATTTATTTATTTTTTAAAACTGTGTTTACTTATTATAAAGATATGGGGTACAGTTCAAAGTTCAGTATGCAAACACTTATCATGCAGGTACCCTTGGTGATGAGGTATCCCCCCTTCTCTAGCAGTTTCCCTCAACTGCCAGGCCCACCCCCCTTTCCCTGACAGTTTTCTGCTACTGCCAGTCACCTTCCCACAGCATTATAATTGTTCAAGATAACCTTATGAGTGAGACTATATGGAACTCAGTACTTGATTTCTGTGATAAGTCACTGAGTATGATCGACTCCAAATGCATCCAATTTGCTGCAAAGCCCATATATTTTTTCTTCTTTATGGCTGCATGATATTCCACTGTGTATATATATCACATTTTTTTAAACTAGTCCAGCTTCAATGAACAACACGGTTGGTTCCATGTTTTTGCTATTGTGAATAGAGCTGCAACAAATATATGTGTGCAGGTATCTTTATTTGTAAAATGATTTGAGTTCCTCTGGGTATATTCACAATAGGGGAATTGGTGGGTCATATGGAAGGTTGATCTACTTCTTTCAGAAATTGCCACACTGTCTTCCAAAAAAGATGTAGAGGTCTGCATTCCCACCAGCAGTGTAGAAGTGATCCTTTTTCTCTACATCCTTACCAGCATTTGTTTCTGTTTGTTTTATTAATGATGTCCATTCTTACAGGCATTAGGTGGTATCTCAATGTGGTTTTGATTTGCATTTCTCTAATGATGAGTGAGGTTGTGCAAATTTTCATGTGTCTCTTCATTGCCCTTATACCTTCTTTTGAGACCTTCATTGTATTCTGCAGCGTCTTTTGTTCACTTTTTAAAGTGGCTGTTTTTTTTTTCTTTCAGCACATTTGAGTTCCTTGTAGATCCTTGATGTTATTCCCTTTTCAGATATACAGCTGGCAAATATCTTTTCCAATTCTGTGGGCTGTCTCTCTACTCTCTTGATGGTTTCTTTGGCTATGCAGAAGCTTGTCAGTTTAATGAGGTTCCACTTGTCTGTCTTATCTCTTATGGCCAGGGCACTTTGGGTTTTGGTCAGGAATTGGTTACCAGTTCCAACTTTCATAAGAGTGTTTCCTGCATTTTCTAAGGTTCCTACTGTTTGAGGTTTTACGTTTAGGTCTTTGATCCATTTAGAGTTAATTTTTGTGTATTGTGATAGGTATGGGTCCAATCTGTTTCAATCTTCTGCATGTATTCAGCCAGTTTTCCCCCACACCATTTATTGTATAGGCTCTCCTCTCCCAAGTGGTTATTATTGGGAGCTTTGTCAAAGATGAGTTGGTTGAGGAACTGAGGCTTTGCTTCCGGAAAATGTATCCTGTTCCTTTGGTCTATGTGCCTGTTCTTGTCCTAATAACTGTCTGCTTTGATTCCTGTAGCCTTATAGTAATGTCTGAAGCCTGGAAGTGTGATACCCCCTGCTTTGTTTCTTTTGATAAGGATTTTTTTGACTATTTGTAGTCATTTACGTTTCCATATAATTTCTGTTTTGTCATTTCCAGGTATGAGAAGAATGATGTTGCTAATATCATGGGTATTGTGTTGAATCTGTAGATTGGTTTTGGTAGGATGGACATCTTAATAATGTTGATTCTTCCTATTCATGAGCATGGGATATTTTTCCATTTGTTTGTGTCTTCTTGGATTTCTTTGAGCAGTGTTTTGTAGTTCTCCTTGTAATGGTCTTTCACTTCTCTGGTTAGGAAGATGCCAGTATCACTCAATCTTTATTACTGTAACTCAGAGAAAGATTGAACATCAAGACGTATGAGTCCTTGCCATAAAAATAATGGCCTCTGTTTTCCTCATGTTGCTTACTTTGCCACAGCAGTAGCCTTAATAAACAGGCTTTTAGATGTTTAGTCATGACTCCTTTACATGTTCTGTGAGACCACACCCAGGCTCTGCTTGCCATGGTTGAGACCTAGAGCCCCTACTGCTCTGAGAAGACCAGTGGGACTGAAAATGCCAAACTTGCTATTCTTCAGACAAGTGTGACTCAGACTCCCCACAAAGATGTTGAGCAACTCCACCTGGGCTTAAAAATAAGTTCCCTCCTCAGTCCCCTCACCTGAAATCCATGCAACTCACTACAGACTTTCCATGTTTTCTTTCAAGACTCTCATGGCTAGTCAGTCATTTTAATTTCCATATGACTCTTCGAATAAACATACACATTTGTGCATAAAAGTAGGCTGGAATTTTAAAAAACGTTGAGCTGAGTCTGTAGATACGTTTGCAGAATAATACCGTCTTCACAATATTAACTCTGTTGCTGAATGAAGACAACAAAAGACAATGCATTTCAATATATTTAGGCTTTATATTTATTTGCCAATGTTTAATAGTTTTCAGTCCATAATCTTCCTTCATTTTGTAAAAAAACCCCAAAGATTATTAATATTATTAGAATTACTATTTTGATGTTATTTAATGAAAATGTTTATTTTGCTTACAGGTTATTTCTACTGTTAATGTACAGAAAAGTAATTGAGTTTTATGTGTTTTCATTGTATTCTGCAGCATTCGTTTGTAATTAATATTGTATTTAGATAAGGTAATACTTCTGAAGTTATTTATCTTTTCTAATTTTGGCTTTTCTATGTCATTTTATTTCCATAAATATTTTAGAAAGAATTCATGTGTCTATTAGTTCAGAGAATCTTGCATCAATTTGTTTAGACTTGTGTTGAATTGATAGATAAATAGTGGGTAACAGAGATCAAACATATATTGAAATTTCTGAACAAAGACGATAATGTTCCTTCACATTCATTTTTTTAATTTATAAACAAATAGTATATAATTTTCAGTTGTCAGTTCTCTATACACAACACAAGGTTTGTAGGTGAACAAGTTGGTTTGTTATTTTGTCATAATGATAACCACTCAAAATGGAGCAATGTGAATTGTATTTGTAAGATGGTGCAAGAAAATACTTCAATAATCTGTACTTGTGTTAGGTTTTCAAAAAGGCAGTTCAGGAAGGAGAGTGCATTAGACATTATTTTTTAGAAAGACTGTACCAATACGACATGATAGAAGATGATAGATAAATAGTTGACAGAAAGATGGATGATAGATAAATAGATACCTAGAATATATAGTGTAGACAGATGAGAGAAAATATGTAGATAATATTTTATAGATTCGTAGATATACTTAGATGATGATAGATAGCTGATATACAAATAATTGATAGATGATAGATGGAGATACTGATAATAGTCATAGATGATAGCTAGGTGAAATAAAGATAGATCAATAGATAGATATATAGATTGATTAATAGACTGATAGATAGATATATAGATGCATAAATACATAGATACATAGATGAAAATGAATTTATTAGCAGAATTAGAAAATATGATGATGGAGGCTGAGAAGTCCCAGGAGTGATTGTCTGCAAGTTGGAGGATCAGGGAATTCAGTACCATGACTCAGACCTGGTCAAAAGGCCTAAAATCCAGGGGATATCCTAGGTATCTCTCTGACTGAAGGGAAAGGCATAACAACATGGGACAACAGTGATGCAATCCTGGAATTCAAAGGCCACAGAAACAGGGGTTCTGCTATCTGGGAATAGAAGCCAGGTGCCCCTGCTCATGAGAGAGAGAGAGAGAGGATCTGATTTTTCGCTGCCTTTGTCTTCTGTCTGGTCTCCAGCTGTCAGGATAGTGACCCCTTAAACCGAATTTAGATCCTTCCCACTGAGTCCACTGACTGACAGAACAATCTCTTCTGCAAACACCAGTACAGACACACATAGGAAAAATGCCTTAGCATCTCTATATGTATTCTTTAATTCAGTCAAGTAGAGACCTAAAATTCCATCTCAGGGACTTTGCTTGGAATTGAATACCTAAAGAAAGTGGGTAAAATCCAAGGATCTGGTTTGGCAAAGCTTCAGTGAAGGTGTTTTGTAATCATCAAAGAATTTTTCTTCATTTCTTACTTTGGCAGTTGTAATTGTAAGTCACAAGAAAGGTATCCACGTTGTCCCTATCATTTCCTCAGCTCAGCACAGATGACAACCCCCTCAGGGTTTCTGATTCTCTCAGCACATGGGTTTTCCAAACTTTGTCTCTTGCATAGTAATACACACTGTGTCTTCAGGCATTTGACTACTCGACTCCATTTATTCTGTGCTTATGAACATGTCACTGATCATAATGACTCTGCTCTGGAACTTCTGTGTATATTTTGTGCTACCATTGTATGACTTTACTCTTCCCATTCAATCAAGCCCTTGTCTGGAGTACTATCACACCCAGCTGATGTAGTAGCTTGTCAAAGTGTTCATGGAAGCCTTGCAGGTGACCTTCACTGAGGTCCCAGGCTTTCCCACAGCATTCCCACATTGCACCAGGTGGACCAGGGAATGGACACCATGGAGAACATACAAGAGTGGATGAAATTCTCCTTGACTGTCCTTCACTCCTCCTCAACCTTGGGGACTGAGGAGTTTCTTACTTGCAGCTGCAGTCACCAAGAAGAGGATGCTCCATCTACAGTTCATGGTGAGGAATTGTGCTCTCAGGGGCTTTTCTAGAGGAGGGATGTGATGCTCTCAGGACACAGAAATGTTTACATGTACCTCAATAGACTTCAAGCTATTAGAGTATTCACATGCAGGATATTTCATAGTCCTAGAACTGATCCAGCATGAGAAAAAGATGACAAATGGCACATGACTTATGCAACTGAAGGACATTGAGGTCCGAGTCCTAATTCTTTTTGAGGATAGAGTCTCCAGCACATCCTGAATTATATGTGGACTGAGCTCCTCCCACTGAAGAACAAGCCCCCTGAGGACACATTCCTCACTTTTGAGCCCTCATTGGAATGGCTCAGAGGTGACCTGACCATATCTAGACTTTTGGGGGAGCAGATGAACTGTTGTTTAAAAAAAAACAGCACTTCAACTAAATTAAAAGGGACAACGGTCAAAGTGTTCAAATTGTGACTAAAATTGAGACCTAGAGCTTCCATCGCAACCTCCACCTTGTCCTGTCCACGTGGAACCTGCCCTCACGTGGCCACAGAGACTGCAGGACGTCAAGGATCTTGTGCCTCCAACTGAAATGGACGCTGCCATGCACTTCTGACCTGGGTTTCACCTTACAACCACGTGAGTTTTTCCAAAATAAAAAAGGGGGGACTGCATGTTTTTAAATATTGAATATATTCTGGGATAAAACACTAACTCTAGTGTATGAAATGGGCAACAGCAACTTTTTTCCTCCAAAGTCAAATATATCCCCAGCCAAACCTATGTGCTACAAGCTTTTCAGATGTCACCTCAACTTCATTAAAATAAAAGAACAAGTTTAATTATAGACACTGGACTAGCGCAGTCTGTATTTCAAGTCCACATTCTTCATCGGAAGCACTGCATCAGGGACCCACGAGTCTGCATGGCTCAGAATCAGAGTACATGGAACCAGTTTTTACCTGAGTTTTCCTCTCTCAGAGCAGCCTCATGGTTGCTGTCATCACCAGAGCCTTGGGCAGGACTACATACGGACCGAGTTCGGCCTGAGGCCCCCTCTGAGAGTCGATGCCACTGCACTCAATAGATGGAAAGCACGAGAAAAAAGCACCAGGTACATGATCAGAAGCTGCCTGACCCTGCCATGTGCCAGCAGAAAGCCCTCTGTTCACTGTGTGCCTGACAGTCTGCTGCTCAGTGGCCCTTGATTCGAGGGGCTGTTGTTGGGTGCTCCAGAGGTGAATGCTGCAGTCACTCTGACCTGGTTGCTCAAAGACACTGACTTGCATATGTGTGCCAGAAGTTAGGCTTCACAGGCCAGCTGCTGTGCACCAATGGGTTCCTCTTTCCAGTAAGCCAGGCATCACCTGATGAATGCCTTTTCTTCAGTAGGGACTGCAAGCTTTGGCAGTAACTGCACCTCGGTAGGTTTCAGAATTGTGTTCTCCTGCAGAATGATTTGCTGGAACTGATTATGGCAAAAAGGCTTCCTTCCATAGAGACACTGGTAGAAGATCATGCCTGCTGGCCAGAGGTCAACTCTATTTGAGACCTTTTGTGGCTCCTTCCCTACCATGAAACACTCTGAAGGTCTGAGACACAGAGGAGCCCATGCTGTATCTCTGAAGTCAAGGGCTTGAAAAGCCAGGGCAATAATGGTGTAATCCTAGAGTCCAAAGATCATATAAACTGGAGTACTTATATTCATGAACATGAGATGGGTGTCTTCAGCTCCATAAACGATAGAGCACTTGACTTTCCTCTGCCTTTGTCTTCTATATGGCACTCAGCTCAATAGGCTGTGCCCAGTAGAAGTAAGAAATGAAGTAAATTGCTTTGGTGAATATAAAACAATTTCACTGAAGTTATGGAAAACCAGACCCTTAGACTGAGGATCCACTCACTGAGTTGTCAGACTCCTTAGCAAACACTGGCACAGACAAATGCAGGAATCATGTATTAGCAGCTTTGTAGGAATTCCTTAACCCAGTCAAGTAGAGAGCTAAAGTTTTACTACAGACACTTTGCTTGGAATTGGATACCTTAAGAAAGTGGGAGAAATCCAAACATCTTGTTTGGCAAAACTTCAATGAATGGGTCTAATAATCACCAAAGCAGTGTCTTTCATATTTTGCTTCTAAAGTCATACTCTTCACTCATAAAACAGGGTATCCGCATTGTCTCTATCCCTGCCTTAGCTTTAGCATAGTTGCTTTCTCCCTCAGGGTATCTGACACTGTCAGAATTTCTGTTTTCACACTGTGTCTCTTGCACAATAATACACAGTCATGTCCTCAGGTCTCAACTTGCTCAGCTCCACGTAGACTGTGCTCAAGGACATGCCCTTGGTCATGGAGTATCTTAGAACTTCTGTGCATAGATTGTGTCATCAGTACCAGGGTAGACCAATCCCATCCACTGCTGCTCTTTTCCAGTGGCCTGTCACACATAGTATGTCGGAGACTGGCTCTGACTTGAGGGGATTGGGCCTGTACCGGGGAATCAGGATACGGTGAGAAGAAACGCCTTGGAGGCAGCTCTTCTGGGACAAGTCTGGCCAAGGACTATGTGCCAATTTTATTCAAACTTTTTCCAGCTTATATACCATTTTCTATAGCCTCCAGCAGTATGACAAATACCTGCTGGGGGCTTACAGGTCTCATGATGCATAATGTACTTCACAAAAGATTTTTTCTTAAGGTAACAATTAACAATCAAAATTCCATGATGCATATCGTGCTTCAGAAAGCTTACATCAAGATAAGAAGTGTATGGTTTCAGTAATAGTTTTGCTGACTATTTTCTATAACATTTAATGATTAATCTGTATATTATAAGCTATTCTTATTTTTACCTAATGTAAAATTTCCTATTAATTTTCTATGATTTAACAAAACACTCAAAATCTATACTATTTGTTTTAATGTCCAGCAGTAAAAAATATATCTGCTGGGGGCACAGGAATCCAGTGACGCACATCATATCTTTCAAAATCTGCATCACAAGATTCACATGTTCCAAACAGAACTATTAGAATCACAAAGCTCACATACTTTTAAAATGATTACTAGCACCTACAATTTTTAGCACATAACTAAATGATTTAATATATAATTTCTTATAAAACTTCAAATACATAATTTTAAATGATAAACTAATAAAGCACAAATCACACATAAAAGAAGAAGACAGAAAGGCGCTAGTGTCAGTGTCCCGCAAGCTTTAATCTTTGATCTTAAAAGCCTGTCAGGGACACTGGTGCCAGAGCCCTCTATGAAATTCTAAATAGTGAGAAGCAGAGAACGCTAACCACAGTGTTTGACAAACCCAATGCGTACTTTCCCATTGAAGTCTGCCGGACACTGAAGTCGACGCCTCAAAGCAGAAATCCAAAGTGCAAAAGTATATCCAGAAATAAGTAAGAGTACTTTGGTTTTACTCTCCAACAGGCCTGTGACTGGGTTTCATTACTACCATACACAGGCATATTAGAGGGCAAATTCCAAGCAGAAGGAAGTGAAGTAGCAAGCACAGGTTCACATAGTGTTATATGTAGATAACTGAACTGTGTGTATATATATTACTAAACTTCCTGATAGAAAATTTGATCTAAGTCAATTAATCAAATAGTAGTTGTCACACTTTTGGACAAGAAAAAGCACAGTTGCCATGACGATGGCCAGGGGCGGAGGCAGGCTAAGAGTTTCAGCACATAATGAAACTAGGAATGTCCTGCCTGGCTAGAGGCAAGAAAACAAAACTATTAAAGCAATTTTGGCTTACAGGAACAAAAGCTGCATGGTTACTTCTGGGAAATAGAAACTTAAGAATGGCTCAGAGAGTCAGAGAGAAATGGAAACGTAAAGCACAGAATGTTTCTGCTGTAAGTCCTTACCTGAGATTTTAGTGTAACAGTGTAAAAAGTTTGTTTACATAATATAAGTTATTATGTCATATATACAAACTGGTCACTAGTCATATATCAACACTATAGGTGTCACTGATGCTTTTGTGTCAAAAGTAGATCTCCATCATGGGCATTCATAGGCCTCAACTGTATAGATATAGATGTTGTCTCCCAACAATAGTACATAAAAGAGTTGGTGAAACTGTATCCAGAAATCTCACTGGGAGGCCTTCACTGAGTCCCCAAGCTTTTTCACCTCAGCTCCAGACTGCACCATCTGGTCCTGGGAGTGGGTACCTGTGAAGATGTGACAGGAGTGAGTGAAATTCTCTTGACTTGACCCGGTCCGATCTTCACCCTGTCACTTCGGCACTCCTTACCTGTAGCTGCTGCCACCATGAAGAAGACCCTCCAGCTACACTCCATGGTGAGGAGCTGTCTTCTCAGGGACTTCTCAAGAGATGTGATATGGCTGTTAGGTGATGCTCTCAATGCAGAAACATATCTGTATTTACCTGAGTAGTCCTCTGGTCATTTGTATATTTATAAGGTAGAATATTTTATAGCCAAAACTTATTTTTGAATGAGAAAGAGAAGATAGATGACACATGGATCATGTGAAAATGGGCTGCTAAGGTCAAATTCTAATCCTGTTTGAAGATGGTGTCCTGTACATTCTGAACTCTATGTTAATTGAGCGATTCCAACAGTAGAGCAAGCCATCACAGGACATTACAGGACATATTCCTCTCTTTGAACTCTCATTAAAATGACTCCAAGGCAACCCAGCCAATATAAGCTTTCTTATCTGAATGTCATATTCTTTTGATCAGTGTTCTTCCGCCAATTTTCACTTATTTATTTGTATGTGTGAACATATATATGTATGTGTGTGCATCTAAGTGTAGAAATCCACCCTCCCTACAGTTACTTAAGATATCTGGCAGGGTTACAAAGTCCCCTCCTACATTTGTTCTCATTGCAATATTGTATTTGATAAATGCACCCAATAGAATGGGATATTTGGGCAAACTTCAGTAGTCCTCCTCAGCTTCTTATTATAGATGTTTTTGAAAGAGGAAGATCCAGTTCCCTAGAGAAAAATTCTCCCCAGTCTCCCGATCACATCTTCTGGGTCTGAAGCCAGTCTGGGTGGGTCCTGAGCACCCACAGCAGTCCAGCCCTCATCCTGCATGGAAGTTCCATCTTGGTTCACAGAGGGAGATTGAATCTCCTTTCAGTTCTCAAGCCCCAGGAACAGGCGAGCGCACTTAAACAGCTCCTGTTGAGAAACACTCTCTTCCTTAACTGACTGCAATAACTCCAGAGCTCAACCAGAAACTGCTTTTAAGGAGGGCCTTACATGTCCTCCTGTGGTGGGCAGGAGCTACACGTATGTTGGGAGGTCTCTGGTTATTGCAACAGGGTCATGGACCCTGCATCCCAAAGCAGACTCTGCAATGCAATATCCCAGTGTTTCCTCAGAGTTGTGGTCTGTGTCATACCCTCAATATAGGCTCAGCTCTGAGACTTAATTCTGACAATAGAGGCTACCTGGAAAGTGTGGGAACACTGGGTTGCTTCCTGTGACTGCTGCTCAGGACACTGGAGCCACCTCCATGGCTGGAGTCTTTGGATGAAGCCAGACTCCTGTTGAGAGATCACCTTGAATACCCAAAGGACCCTGGAATTCACATACCTGAAGGAGGGAAGAGCTTATAAGACTGGGATAAGAGGCAGTACATTTTTGGCTGCTCAGGTGATGTTGGCTGCAATGATGTCACCTCATTGGGAGCTATCAGTTAGTTGGTGAGTGTGGTTCATCAACTAGTGGGACTCCAGACGTCCAGAGACCCCTTTTCATCATGAAGGCAGAAAGGCTTATCCATCTGTGTCTCCAACCTGATAAACCTGTTCCCTTTCTGGTCTCCTACCCAGTGGATCTCAGGGCATATGACAAATGGACAGAGGCTCTTCTTAGACAGGACTGTGGTGTGTGCAGTCTCAAGAGTTTTCACCTCACATACTACACATCTGTCCTCTGGACATACATTGCAATTAACATGGAAGTGCACCCTCCAAGTTGTGTCTCTGTAGCTTCTGTTTCAGTTAAGCAGGACACACGTGTGATTTTGTATGTTCCTGTCTCTAGCTTTTGGATTCAGAGTTGTTCCTGTAACATGAGTTATCTGACAGGTCCAAGACAATTACTCGATACTCAGTTTGCCTATAT